>NC_057797.1:302185384-302485384 GCF_018294505.1 Triticum aestivum
CTACCACCACCTCTCATCCTGGCGACATCTACTTCTGTTTTGAGACGCCTCACCTTGTATTTAGTTTAGGTGTCTGTGGTGCAGTACAACCACCATGGACGTGCAATTGGTGGGCGCACCAGCGACAACGACGGCAACGGATCTTTGGCGAGCTCCCGTCCTGTTCGAACTCCCCCTTGGCGCAACGCAGTTGACGAGTGTTAGGCGTAGTTTTGTGGTGCTTGCTATTAGTATAAAATTGCAGTGGAATGTTTGTATTTGTTTTTATCCGGGAAGAATCAAAGTTATCTGTTTGGTGCACTTTGATTGTAAGCCTTTGTCAAAAAATTTATGTGCCTGTTGAGAAGTTCAGTAATTCGATCGAGAAGCTCACGTTGCACTATGCACTCCGTTCATTGGAAAAAAGGGAAAGGCCAAAATTATAAGTAAGTATGAAAAAACAAAAAAAACTCATGCAATCCACTTTTGGTAGCGTCGGAGTTTACTTTTGGTAGTGTCACGGTTCACTTACTCCTAATGTGTGTAGAAAAATGTTGGAAAATAATAAATAAAAGTAATGTGGTTCACTTCTCGATAGTGTTGAGGTTCACTTACTCCTGACGTGAAGTGCGGTCCACTTCCTCGTCTTCAAAAATTTATGTCTAAATAAAAGAAATCATGAAGTTCGCTTGCCCATTTTATGCAGTGCCATTTTTAGTTTGATGCAATGCGGTTTCCTGTCCGATGCGGTTCACTCGTCGATTTTAGTGCCACTTCTCGATAGTGTTGAGGTTCACTTACACCTGACGTGAAGTGCGGTCCACTTCCTCATCTTCGAAAATTTACGTCTAAACAAAAGAAAACATGAAGTTCGCTTGCCCCGTTTGGTGCAATGCAGTTTTTAGTTTGATGCAGTGCGGTTTTCTTCCTTGTCTTCAAAAATTTACGTTCCACAAAAAAGAAATCATGCAGTCCGCTAGTTCGTCTAATGCAATGCGGTTTTCAGTCTAAAAACAGTGCGGTTTTCTTCCTTGTCTTCAAAAATTTACGTCCCACAAAAAAGAAACCATGCAGTTCTCTAACACGTCTGATGCAGTGCAGTTTTTCGTCCGATGTAGCGCGGTTTTCAGTCGGATGAAGAACCCATGTCGATTTGGGTGTTGCGAAAAACAGAGTGTCCGCATTTCAGTAAATTTAAAACTGCTCCTAAACCGTAAGGAATTAGAGAGAGTGTTCTACATGAAAAAGTTGCATCTCGTTGATATCTTTCCAATGGCATATCATTTGAATCGTTTCGACAATCGGTTTGTAAAACTTTCGCGAAAAACGACCGCTGCCTCTCGTCGTCCGCCGCACGATTTTCAAAATTAACTTAAAACTGTAAGGAATCTCAAAACCATTTCTACATATGAAGGTTGCGCCTTGTCCATAGCTATCCAACGACATATTGTATGCCTCGTTTGAACAAACGGTTAAAAAACTAGAGAAAAAACAGTATCGAAAATTGAAAAAAATTCAAAAAAGCAGAATTCCGTGATTTAGTAAATTTGAAGCTGCTCTTAAACAGTAACAAATTAGAGAAAACAATAATTATGAAAAAGATGCGCCTCAATGATATCTATCCAACGGTGTGTCATTTGCCTCATTCCGACAAGCGGTTTAGAAAAAACGCGGAAAAACGCTAGCTAACACTCTTTGTGGGCCGCACCGTTTTTGAAACTGCTCTTAAACCGCGAAGAATCTTGAAAAGTGATCCACATGGCGAAGTTGTGCCTAATCCGTAGCTTTCCAATGGTATGTTACATGCCTCGTTCCGATAAACGGTTAAAAAATTAGAGCAAAAACAGTACCGAAAAAACACTACGCGCAGTTTTTTCTGGCGCGAAGTTCACTAGTCTCTGTAATGCAGTGCTTTTAGTAAAGAAAGTGCAGTGCCCTCACGTTGAGCATGCAGTGCGGAGGTGTTATCAGAATAACTATTCTGATAATATTATCAGAATAGACCGGCTGTATATATATATATATATATATATATATATAGTGTTACTATTCATCAACCAGGGTGCAGAATAAGTTATTCTTCACCCGAGGTAATCTTATGATCATTTCATAATTAAATTACATTTCGAATTCAAATAGTTACATTCCTATTGATTCACTACGTAAAATTTGACAGAAGAAAATAAAAATATAGGTCATAATACAAGAAATTTTTTAGTTTATGTGTATTTTAGACTATGTTTTTATGTTTGTAATTTTACATAACATAAAATAATTTTTACGGCGATTATATATTTTCTTACTGTCCCTTTTTGCGTCGGAAATAAGACAAAACTTACAGAACGTAAATTTACGGTGCATTGATGGTAAAATAGAGGGGGGTGAAGAATAACTATGCCTCACCCAGGATGACGAATAGCGCGACCCTATACATATATATATCATATCAATCCTATAAAACCTTGTTGATGTCTAGGACTTTATTCATGTTCATGAGTGTGATGACATTTTGAAAAAACATTTCAAACTTCCTGGTCATATTACGTATCATATTTTGAAAAAAAAGTTTCCATTTTTTTAAACCAATTTTTTTTGTTACTAGTGGCGCTCCTAGCAAATGGTGCACCACTAGTAAGTTTGATTTTTTTTTTCATTTCCCCCCTCTAGATCTTAAAAGCCCCGTATCTTTCGTTCTGTTAGGTTTTTGGGGATTTTCAAGATGTCGAGTAGATGATTTTTCATATAATTTTTTTTCGACTAGATGATTTTTCATATATTTTTTTTAATCAGAGTTCGTATGCAAAAGTTATGCCGATCTTACTAAATTCCGGAGAGATTTTGCAAATAAAGTCGACATTGATATTTGTAAATTTTCTCAACAACTAGACCACATATCACATGGGAAACTTATTTTCTTTTATTTTTTTGACATTTCCAGCATTTTCTTTTAATTTTTTTTAAACTGAAAAGGCGGTCCACAAGGGGGGTGCATTTAGCACCATGGTTACTAATGGCGCACCTGATGTGTGGTCCGCCATTAGTAGTTTTGAAAAAAATATAAAAAAATGTTAGTAATGGCGCACCAGTGGACAGTGCACCATTAATTGTTTTAACTAGTAATGGCGCACTATCCCATGGTACGCCATTACTAACAATTTTTTTCAAAACTACTAATGGCGCACGGTGGGTGTGGTGCGCCATTACTATGTCAACTAGTAATGGCGCACTATCCCATGGTGCGCCATTACTATGTCAACTAGTAATGGCGCACTATCCCATGGTGCGCCATTACTAACAATTTTTTTTATTTTTTTTCAAAACTACTAATGGCGCAACACACACCATGTGCGCCATTAGTAATATGTCAATAATGGCGCACCTGTATCTGGTGCGCCACTCCTATATAGCAGTGGCACACCGCATACATGGTGCGCCATTAATGTCCATATCATCTATAGCCCTTTTCCTAGTAGTGCAAGGGTGTTGAGGGTACCGAGGTTGAACACGCATTTAATTAGGAAAGATGAATGGTTTGTTGATCAGAGCCGGCTAGTACTACAGAATGGAAGAGGCTCCAAAAATGCTAAACTTCATATTGGAAGAGCATATGACGGAGTAATTAGAAGTCATTGTGTCAAACCCATACATGACTTGTCAGCGGCTGATCCCTTTTAGAAATGACGAGGTTTGCAACATTTGAATTTGGGCATTGTAATCTTTGAATTTGAACCTTGCAATATTTATGGTATTTGTTATATAATCTAATTGGATGTTTAATTTGGTATTGCAATCATGTCCTGTTACAAGTATATATATGTTGTTCTTCTGTACACAAAGCATAGATGTTCTGCAAACAGAGCATATCACATCGCACACGGACCACACTAGGTAACCCGTCAGTGATGAATTCAGCAATCGCAAATGGTTATATGCTAGCAAGTGTTTGCCCACAACACACACGGCTTATTCCATCACAAACAACTCGGATGGATCAACTGTATGCCACATATCGCACACGAAACTCTAATCTGATTTGTGCATGATGTCTCTGACATCGCCCGCACAGTTTCCATGTATCACTATGACGGCCTCCACTCGCATCCCTCGGCAAGCTCTACTCGCCGTTAGGCGCCGCGGTGCGCTCTGCTCGCGTCCGTCGGCGCGCTCTACTCGCGCCCGTCGGTGCGCTCAGCTTATGGACAACTTTTCCTTGCGTGTTCAACTGCTATAGGCATATATATGGTTGCTCGCAGTTGAAGCAACCACGGAGCGCTCTACTCGCGTCCCTCCACGCGCGCGCTGCCAGCAGTTGGGCCTGCACACGATCATGTAGGGGCCCCATATGCATGTGGTTGCGCCGCGCACGTTGCCACACAATGAAGTTACGTGCGGCACGTTGAAGTTATGCGCTGCAAATTAGAACTGCCATCCGGGCATGCCGATATTCCATGGCGTCCGACTTCCCCTTTAATTCCCGCGACCATTATAACCTTAGTCTCTTCAACCTTTCGATCATGCCCCACAACACAACAAGCACACCCACGACGACACATAGAGAGGGGATGTCTAGCAGCGCTCCAATGGAGTTCGGTGAGCATAAAGTGGAGATCCATGCGAGGGATACATATCTCTCGGTGGTGTACACCATTGACCCGGCCGTGGTGGATGACTACATCAACACCCTTGAGAAGTTGCTTGCTCGAGACAAGTAGAAGGTGGTCGGCATCAACCTCCAGTACACCGACGGTCATCCAAACATACATCAGAAGGTTGTCATTGCCCAGTTGTATGTGCGCCATCAAGTCCTCATCTACCACTACTACATGGCCACAGAGCCTTGCGACCATTTCACCAGGTTTGTCAACAGCACCGACTACAAGTTCGCTACCACCACCGATGATGTAAAAGCGCTCAGGGTTACGGGCTTGGCATGCAACAACCTTGTCGAAATCTATGAGCACTACAGGGACTGGAGCAGCACGAAGAAGGACTCCTTGGTTGAAATCGCCTCGGCCATCATTGAACCATACCATGAAAAGATGAAGCAGGACCAATAGAACACGTCCTGTATCCTGCCACGGGGCTTGGATGCGGCAATTGGATGAACCTCACCTCAGGTTCATGGCCAAGAACATGTACACATGCTACGAGATGCACATGTGGATCATCGACATAAGGAAGTGCCTCGTTACCAGGACAACGAGACCGCATCGAGCCACAAGCAGTTCAGTAGCGGCAAGCGTCCCAAGAAGTAGATGATGATCAGATGAACGTTTATCCTAGTTAATCATGCATGTAATATATAGTTGACTTTCGTGTGTGGAAATGTCATGTGTGTAGTAGCCACCTATGTAATTATGCATGTACACTACAAAAAAACACATCCGTGACATTTTGAGCCGAACGATTTTTTTCCTGTCATGCTTATGACATTTCTATGACGATAATTGTGAAAAAACCTGGTATCATCATAGATGTGGTGGGCTCCTACATCTATGACAAAAAATCATGGCATAAAATGGGCTTTTCATCCTGGCTGGGCCGGAGACGCAGCTGCATGACATTCTTTGGGCCGTCTATGATGGAAAAAACCATGGTAGAAGCAAGGGCGAGGAAAATATCGGGGAGTTCCTGGTTATGGTGGGTGGTCGGGGCTGAGTGCTGCACGGGGTTTGCGCATTTCTCTCGTACAAGTACATGGATGTGTGTGAGGCGTTGCGCTCTAACTGAACTCGAGCGAGGCGTTGGGCTCTAACTGGCCCCGAGCGATTGCACTAGCTACGTTACTGAACCCCGATTGATCCCTTGCTGTTAACTTGTAGCGACCAGACCTCAAACAGTCTGATCTCTGTGCATTAGTGTCATCCCTGGATCGGTAATGCTGACATGCATTGTACTTGAGGATTTATAACAGAGTAACAATCACACACTTATTACATCGAATGTCTCAAAAGAGAACTTATTACAATAAATATGGCCGTTTCCTCCGTTTTGCGGTATGCCATGCCTCATTTCAATCGGCTGTTCTGTCCAAGCGAGTTGGCTCCCGATGAACACGACACACAGTTTCTCCGTTCCTACCTAGCCATGTACACGAGCTATGGCCGTACGTATGCGCGAGTAGGCGTTCGAGACCCCACCCGTATGTACGCACGTGGCCGTATTTACTTTCTTGCACCCTGGTTGTACGTATGTGTACACGATATTAACGGAACTGTGTGACATGCCACATGTGCGCCGCTACTACGACACGTGCGCGCCTATACTACGACACGTGCCCTTCCTTAGAAGGCCATGGTTCATCGCTACGGCCTGCAGACCGACCGTTCGTATGTACATACACGTTCGCAACCAAAATGACAATGCTACGTACGCTTCGACCAGGTGGGTCCTGACTGTCAGGCACTTCCTTGCGTGAGAAGATGTAGCTGGTGGGTCCCAACAGTTAGGCCGGAAACGTTTTTTTCACGAAATACGGTGGCCCATCCGGTGGGTCCCTGGTGTTAGGTGGAGGAATCATTATTTTGCGCGTAATAAGGAGACACTTCCTTGCTGTGGTCGTGGACACAGCTGTCAGCCTCTACACATACAATACTCTTCCGATGGAAGTCGTTCCTTGACCATGTTGACCACACCACGCCGAGAGCACCAGGGTGGTGGACGACGGCGAGGCCTAGGACGGGGACAAAACGGAGCCGGGGAAGACGCGATAGTGGATGCCAACACGGAGAGGAGTACGAGGGTTCACTGGTTCGACTGTGGTGTGAGGCTGCCGTCGCCGCACGGCCTGGCCAGCGATGGGAGTAGTAGGGGGAGGTGAAGCCTCCACGGCAACATAGCCAGCCATGGGAGGTAGGAGCAGGCGGCACGACCGGCGCTAGTTTGGGCGGCTGGAGCAAGAAGACCAGAGGTTGAAGAAGCACTATGGCCATTGGATGGACATCGTACGGTCACCAGAGCTAGAATCATTCATATTTACTAAGTTGACAAAGCCCTCCGTCCGCGTCAACTTAGCAGGCCCACAAGTCAGCCTCCCACTATGGTGGGTCCCAGCTAGCATGGGGAGTATTCATTTTTTTGTGCATAATAAGGAGGCACTTCCTTGCGTGCGAAGATATAGCTGGTGGGTCCGAGCTGTCAGCGTGGGGGGACCCTTCTGGTGGGGTCCCAGCTGTCAGGTGGAGGAATCATTATTTTGCGCGTAGTAAGGATGCATTTCTTTGTGTGCGGCTCTGGACCCAGCTGTCAGCCTCTCCACATACAATCCACTTCCGATGGATGTCGTTCGTTGACCACGTTGACCATGCCGCGCCGAGAGCACCATGGCGGTGGACGACAGTGAGGCCTAGGAAGGGAACAACACAGAGCCGGGGAAGACTCGGCAGTGGTTGCCCATGCGGTGAGGAGTACGAGGGTTTACTGGTTCGGCTGCGGTCGCCGGAAAATAACATGAGGTGTGGGTGAGTAGAGGAATGGCCTAGCCAGCAATGGAGTAGGCTGGGGTGGTGTGGCCTGTGTGGCAGCACAGCCGGCCACAGGAGGCGGGAGCAGGCAGTCCCACCGGCGCTAGTTTGGGCGACTAGATCAAAAATATGAGATATTGAAGAAGCAGCACGACCGTTGGATTAACATCTAACGGTCACTATTGCTAGAATCGTTTGTGGACTAAGTTGACAAAGCCTTTCGTACACGTCAGCCTAGTAAACCCACAGGTTAGCCTCCAAATCTATCCCAAACAGCATACAACCAGAAATTTCTAGCCAGATTCAAATTAATTTAAAAACTAAAATACCTTAATTTAAATCCAAAGAAATTTTACCCACACAAAAACAATGAAATTTAAAATATCAAATCCGAAATAAAAAAAGTATTTGGGAACTAATTGCCTATTTGCTGTATTTTTCATTTTACAGCCCATTTATTATTACTGTAGCCCATTTCTTATTACTTATAGCCAATTTTCTGGGAAAAATGCATCCCTCCTCGTCTTGAAAGATTTCCGGCCCAGCAGGGCGTAGAAAAGCAAGTAGGCCTACGTTGGTTATTCTGCAAAAAGCAAAATAGCTGGGCTAGCCATTTTCAGAAAGGAAAAAAACAAATTGGGCTGGTCATGTGGTAAACATATGAAATAAAAGCCTGGGCTAGACGGGCCACAACTCCCGCACAACCCAGTTGATACCCTTCTCGGTCCCGAATAAACAAAATTTCTGCGCGCAATGATGGGTCCCTACTGTCATCCTCACCATGTACAGTCATCTCCTTATTCCTCTTGGTTGTTGACCATGTTGACAACACCGGAGGGCGGTGCCGCGGCGTGTGAACCAAGGCGGAGGACGATGGTGAGGCCTCGAACGGGAATGAACATCAGCTGGGTAAGATGCGCATAGTTTTATTGTGTGATGTGGCCACAATGCGTGTGTGGCAGCACAACCAGCCGTGGGAGGCGGGAGCAGGTGGTCCCGTCGGTGCTGGTTTGGCTTTGGCAGCTGGAGGAAGAAGAGACTGAAGAAACACGACAGATGTTGAATGTCAATCCAACGGTCAAGGTTGGCACAACCGTTTGTTGACTAAGCCAACACCAAGTAGCATACTTTTTATATATAGGAACAAAAGCAAAACTGGGCTCGTTCGCCTAATAACATTCTCGAAACTGCGACCATTCGATCTTGCGTCACAACTAAAACTACAAGGAAAATGCATTTGTCTGCTATCCTCCTCCCAGGGAACGTTCGGCGCACAAGTGACTAGCACCCTTGGTTCTCAACCGAGAGGTCTTGGGTTCGAGTCCCAGGAACTTTCAATTTTGTCCTCCCTCCTTCCTCGCAAAAAAAGAAAGAAAATCAAAGACTTGAGAAGGCGTACAGAACAAGCTACTCTTCCAGTAAAGAGACATTGCCGAGTTTTAGAAAAAGAGAGATGTGCTCCTGTAGCTGGTTTGAATCCAAACCTAGACTATGACTATATATGGTGTTATGCTACTCTGCAAGTAATAAAACTGACATATCCAACTTTCGCTTCTCCTCTTCACTACTTAATCTGCCTCGCATCAGAAGCTCTGCCCGCAGCAACCATGTCCGTTGGCTGCTCGTCCACCTGCTCTTCAGCAGGCAACAACCAGATATGCGCCAAGTCACCACCCGCTGGCACACGCACCCCAGCCGGTTGCTCATCACATCCCAGCTGGCACACGCACCACAGCCGGTTGCTCATCACAACCCGCTGACGTTGGTGTGGTGCCACTGCTAGAAATCACGCAGAGCCATCCATCGCGTCTCAAACACAATCCTCAACCCTGGCCGAGTTTTCTACAAATGCCCAAATAAATGGGTGATAATATGTTTAAGTGTTGTTCTGCTACTTTCAGTTGCTCATTTTTTAATAGTTTGGTTCATGATCTTCCAATTTGATTCGTGCAAAAAAGGGAAGATTCATGTGATTTGTATTTCTGGGAAGTTGCTGATGTGGGGGAATGCAACTACACTGATTATTTGGTTAGCCGAGGAATCCCAATACCAGCAGGTTGGGGTGTTGGACAAGTAACTGAAGGAACGACAGAAGAGAAAGATGCATAGCAGAAGGTTAAAGATGCAGTTCCTCTGATCAAGGCCAAGCAACAGCTGCTGGATGACCTTGACAGCAATGAGGAGATGAAAGAGCTTGTGAAGATAATGGCAAAAATCGATGTGCTCTGTATGATGATTGTCTGTTTATTTGTAGTGTATGTAGCACTCGTGATGTATTCAGTGGCTATGACATGAGCACTTTGCTGAAAGTAGTAATGAATGAAACCCGTGCAGTAGGTTGGGCGTAGTGTTGTGAACATCTAATGATTTCAATTAATGAAAATCGGGGGGGGGGCGATATCCCCTTTTGCTCATAAATAAATAAATAGCAGAGGCCCTTTTGGTAATAAATAAATAAATTAGCAGAGGCCCTGTCGGGTCGGCTTTGATCCCATTCGAAGACGTCGAGAAAATTGCAGTCCAACAACAAACTATGTCATTAAATTCAAGTTTCACAGCCAAATATGAGTACAACTAAACAACAATGTCATGATGTTTTAGTCATCATACAATCACCAAACACAAAACAACATAAATAACAAGTGATGTTCTCACAGCAAAATACTAAACAACACGTTCATCAGGTTTCAGTTGTCATAACAAACACAATTTCACATAGTAGATAAAAAACGTCTTCTGACAGGCAAATACGACAAAAGCAATCTAAGCATCATCTGCAGCAGCAGCGTCAACATCTTCACCATGTGTATCAGTCCGAATCGTAAGTCCCCATAGTGTCATCTTCTTCTTCATCCTCAATGTCCTCGAATGTTGGCTTCTTATTGATCAACTCTTGTATGTCCACATCACGACAGGAAATATTTTTGCCAGCGTCATTGACGTGATGGTTCTCAAAGATATTAGGAACATCTATGGAATCTTGTACATCAGGAGCAGTGTAAGCATCATCTTGTTGTGCAACTTCATTAAACGAATTCCTCTGCTCAAACCTTTGCAAACCACTCCAGTAATCGCTACGTGCAAATGTGTCTTCCAAGAAAAATATCTGTGTTGCTTGATTTGCCAAAATAAAAGGCTCGTTGGTCTGCTACGCCGCCTTGACATTGATGGATTTGAAATAATAATCAGCTCTAGGTTTTGCGATGCTAGAAAATAGGTTATAGCAATGACAACACAATAGAACAACACACCGATGATCCTCGAAACTGGAGATATACTGCAACTGAACAATGTCTGTTATGTTAGCATACATTTCAGTTGTCTCTCTGCCGTATGTGTCCGTGCTCATGATGGCACCGTTTTGTGTCCTCCTGCCTTCGTTGCGTGCAAGGGTGTTGTAGCGCACTTCTCCAACAACGCAAGATTCATAATATCTTACCTGAGTATAAGGACCCATTGCTAGTGTGTAAAGGGCAACATCAACTGCCTGCCCATCCTCCCGCATCTTCTTAACCTATGGTTGGAAAATAGACAAGCTGATCATGTTATGTACTCAATATATTAAAAAACACTGACAGTGCAATTCAAAAGCTTACATGGCTCTTGAACCATTTCGCAAATCCTTCCATAACCAGTTTGTCAATGTTTCTTGGATTTTGCGCCAGTAACTCCTTTTCGTAGATGCTGCACAACATAGAGATCGCGTCAAACATCTCAATATATAAGAATGTGCTGCAAGTTTAGCAGATTATGATGTACAAGCTGCAGTACTTAGAACTTAATTGATATAAGGTAGTATCTCAGGACAGTTATTCAACACACACCAAACCATTTTGTCCAAATCTTTAGGTTTGTCCTCTTGCCGACTCTTCCCTGTAACTTGAACAGAATAATCAAAAACATTGAGCCCGGGATTGTCTTCACCCACCTCTTTGCTAAGCTGATCAACTGTTTCAATGTATTTTGAGTAGAATGTTAATGCTTCTGTAGCAATGTAGGCCTCTACAATGGAACCCTCGGGTCTAGCTCTGGTCCTAACATAGCCCTTGAAAGTTCCTTGCCACCTTTCAATAGGGTACATCCAGCCATACTGTACCGGACCTCTAAGTAGTGCCTGGTCAGGTAGATGAACAACCAAATGCACCATCACATCAAAGAAGGCCGGAGGATATATCTTCTCAAGGTCGCATAGGAAAGTTTGTATCTTGTCTCTAAGCTGCTCCAAAGCATCTACCCTGATATTTCTACTGTAGAGTTCCCTAAAGAATTGTCCCAACTCTGCAACTGCTTTGTATAAGTCAGGGAGGCCCAATCCTCTAAGGATAACAGGTAAAATCCTTTGAAGTAGGACTTGGCAGTCATGAGTTTTCTACCCTTGTACCTTGTTTCCATTTGCACTGACTCTCCTTTCAGGGTTGGAAGCAAATCCATGTGGGAATCTCACACGTGATAGGCCCTCACAGAATTCTTTTCTTTTTACCTTGTCCAAGACGTACACAGCTGGTGCCATATCCTGTGGTTTACCTTCATCTTCTACCTGCAAATCCTTTCTGATACCCACGTGTGTCAAATCTATCCTAGATTTTAAGGTATCTTTCGTCTTGCCTTCAATATTAAGAAGTGTGCCGATAATGCTGTCACATATATTTTTCTCAATGTGCATCACATCAAGATTATGCCGCAGATCCAAATCTTTCCAATACTCGAGGTCCCACAAAGTCGACCTACGGGTAAACAATAATCTCTCTTCTGCCTTGCCACCCTTCCTTTTCTGCTACCATTATCACGATGGTTTCCTGGTGTAATATGCCTGACCTTCTCTAATTCCACTTACAACTCATTAGTGGTGAGCCTCTTTGGCGCATCACGGTTTTCATGCTTTGCATTGAACACATGTCTTCAGTATTTTGTCGGACACGGCTTGTCCTTGGCAAGGAAACAACAGTGTCCAATGTAACAGATCATGCTAAGTATTGCGTATGATAGCAGATTCCTGTCACAGCGAACACATGCATTGTAACCATGTGTCGTTCGCCCTGACATACTGCCCAAAGCTGGATAATCGTGGATGCACCAAATTATAACAACACGCAGAAAGAAATCAGCTGGTGGGCTGCTATATAGGTCTCGAGTGAGAACACCCCTCCATAGATGTTGAAGTTCCTCCATAAGAGGCTCCATGAATAAATCAAAATCCTTTCCAGGACTTTTTGGACCTGGGATGAGCAAGGCCATCATGTAGTTTGATTCTTTGGTGCAGACATTTGGAGGCATGTTGTAGGGGATAACAAGCACTGGCCACATGCTATATGTGGCGCTCTGGTGGCCAAATGGGTTAAATCCATCTGAAGCTAAGCCAAGTCTAATGTTTCTCGGGTCAGCAGCAAACTTTTTGTCTTTTTGATTGAAGCTTTTCCACTCACTACCATGAGATGGATGGCTCATTACATTCTGATCTCTGTACTCCTGGCTAGAATGGCATAGTACCTCCTCTCTTGTTTCAACATCATGAAACAACCTGTTCAATCTTGGTATAATTGGAAATTGTCTCAACACATTATGAGGAATCCTCTTCACAGCATCGCCATCTTTCCATCTTGATGATTTGTATTTCGGACATTCACTTAAGTTGGCATAATCCTTCCGGAGTAGAACACAATTATTCTTACAAACATGGATCATATCATATCCAATTCCAACTGCACGAAGGAACTTCTTCATTTTACTGTAGGTGTGTGGCAGCTCAGACGCATCTGGGAAAGATTTGCGGAAAGTAGTCAACATCGCATCGAATGATTTGTTGGTCATCCGCTCAGATGTCTTCACCTGAAGAAAGGTGACCATAGCTAAGAATACTGACAGCTTATTTCCTGGGGTGACAGCCACGTTGCATTGTTCCAACATGCGGGCCCACTGTTTTTCTTCTGCAGGCGAAAGTTCACGAAATGCACGAGCATTTCGGAGCATTGTTTTAATGTTGGTCAAATTCACTGGCTCTGCCACCACCACCACCTCCTCCTCTTCCGCCTGAGCATCAGGCAGATCAAGATGGTGATCTGCTACTTCCACATAGTCAGTAACATTGATGTTCACAGCTAACTATGTTGAACCCACCTAGTATATGTGACCGACATCCAATACAAGTGTAGATGATTTTGCACAGTTGAGTGGGGTCTTGTAACTAATTCATACAACTGCTACACGGGCAGAGCACATCTTATTTCGGACCACTGTACTCAGCTCTGATAAGTTTTCAACCCCCTCAACATATGCAGCAGAGAATCTTCGAGCAAAAGTTATCCAAGTCCTGTCTATCTGTTAGGCATACAAATTAGTTCTTCTACTAGATATTACAGGAAAGACATATATGCTTTTTATGAAGTCCAGAAAAAAAATACCTAGGTCGATGTCTAAAGCTATGGCAAGATATTTGGACGAGCAGATCTAAGTAACAAAATATATGTAAAGCTAATTCAGCAAACATATTTGAGTGCTAAATTATGGCGGGCTATTTCAGCAGTCAATGAGGCCGAGCACACAACCATCGAATGATTGAAGGCCATTTGAGCAACAAATATCGAGTATAAAACGGTGTAGAGCTATTTCACCTACAGATTGTCTACTAGACCATGGCAATCTACGTCACAATAAATATATGGCAGGATATTTTAGCAACTAATCGGGCTTGGCATGCCATATCAGCTAAGCAGATTGAGTGCAGAACAGGGCAAGGAAGCTTCTTAAGCAGAGCATAATGACTGTAAACTACTTCGGCAAAAAGTGAGATTAACAACGTCTATCAGCTAACATTCAACGCTACACCGACATGCATGGTGCCTCAGTCTAGAATGCGTGTACCGTGGGAGAAGCTAACCGCCATGCGTCTCCACACGAACGTCGCCAGTGGTGGCCGCGCTGACCGCCGTGTGTCTCCACAAGAACATTGCTAGCGGTGGTGGCACGGCTAGAGGACGGCAATCTACGAGAGCGTACTGTGGAAGCGAGAGGATCACCGTGCGTCCCCTCAACAAACTGCAGCGCCGACATATCAGCGCGGCAGGGGAGGTGGCTTTGGCGGAGCGAGTGGAGTGGAGGGGACGGGGGAGGGGGGTTTGGGGAATATTATTGGCTAGTTGGCCGAAGGGTGGTTGAATTTGGGATCTGGGGGGAATTTTTGGGGGCATTTTTGCGCGGTGGGCGCGGGGAGTTTGGCGCTTGGTCGGTTTCTCCAAGTGCAGTCCCACTTGACAGTGAAGAGGCAAGCCGAAGCGTGTTCCTTTTGCGTGAGCCGTGTGCAGGACCGAACATGTGTGGGGTGCAATGCGACCGCGACAGGGGTGCTGTGAGTGTACCACCTTTTTTCCTCTGAAACTAGGTGCTTCGTCCCTGTCGGCGTTCAGGGAACCGGGGTCCTGAGACATGCCTGCCTGCGGCCCGCAACGTGGCTCCACTAGCGGCCCTGTACGGCCCATCTTCGCTAGCAAACATTCAAGACCCTTGCGAGGGGCCAAGCCTCACGAGGCGGACGACGGAAGACCTCTTTGGGGGCAGCCTCACCAGGCTGGCTCGCGAGGGGCGGAAAGATCAAGGCAATGGACACCTAGCAAGGTTCCTGTGACGCAAGCCATGACGACTGGAACCAGGCGAGCGCCAGCACGCGTAGTGTCCTCGTTTCCTCTTCGGTGCTAAAGGGGCAAGCGCAAGCGAGGAGTACCGAGGCATCAGGCAAAGGTTTCCATAACAGTGCAACAAGACCAAGACCAGCAGGACGGCAAGACGGAGCTCACTGTGGATCCCAAGATGGCGTCACCACCAGAGCCTTTGGCAGGCGAAGACTACTTTTATCAAGATAGCTTGTACTAGTTGTCTCCCTTCGAATTTGGCCGTTGTGGGATCCCTTCCCGCTCAATATTTTGGAAGAGGACCAGGGCCTCTATAAATAGGACTAGCCACCACCATAGGGAGGAGAGAGATCCTGATCTTCAACCACACGAGCACACCAAAGCACAAGAACACCTCACCTCGCGAGGCTGTTCTTCCCTTGTACTGTTCATCATCACCCCAAGAGGCAATCCACCACACCACACTGGAGTAGGGTATTACACCGCACGGTGGCCCGAACCAGTATAAATCTTGTGTATCATGTTCTTTGGTTTCATCGAGCTAGGCCATGAGATCAGAGTGTGCGAGCTAGAGAGGGGGAGAGATCTTCGTGCACACCCTAGTGTTCGAACCTCAAGGGTTTTGCTGGAACCCAAAATCCGGCATTTGGTGCGCCAGGTAGGGGTGCGTCAAAGCTTTGCCCCCCCCCCCGACGGCCTTGCCTCTCCGGCCGACTCACATGGATGCCGCCTCTTTCCCAACAGGATCGACGGGCGCCCTTTGCAGCATCGTGGGGCTTCAGGCCTTCACCCCCGCCATGTGGCGTGTGCAATGGCTGCACAAGTTCAAGCCGGAGATGCCGCCCTGTTACGATGGCACGGCGGATCCGGCAGCCTTCTTGCTGGCATACGAGGAGGCCGTCTTGGAGGCCGGGGGCGATGGTAGGGTCATGGCCAACTGGCTCCTGATGGCCCTAACTGGCGTGCCGCGTGTCTGGCTCCTCCATCTGCCGGAGTCTTCCGTGGCCTCCTGGGAAGAGCTGCGTGATCTCTTCACCACACGCTTCGGAGAACTAGCACCCCCTGTCGTCATGGCTCTCCTCGGTGGCTCTCAGGCACAACCCTCGGATCATCACACCAAGCCGTTCTTCCGCCAGATCAGCGCTGTCTCCACGTGGCAAGGGGCTCCCCCGGGTTGGGCGGTGCCAAAGGCCGACCTGATCTTCAATTCGGGGGATCACCCTGTCACCATCGTCGGCTCGGGCATGCTTCTGATGCTCTGCACGCCCACCATCTGCGGAGTAGCCGTCACCAAGACCCTCACTGACGGTGGCGCCGGCCTCAACGTGCTCTCCGTGGAGGCTTTCAGCCTCCTCCACGTACCGCTTGAGCGGCTCCGCCCTAGCAAGCCGTTTTCCGAGATCGGCGGGGGCTCCTTCGACCCTCTCGGGAAGATCCGTCTTCCTGTGACCTTCGGCACACGCGACAACTACCGCACTGAGCTAATCGACTTCGACATCACCCGCATCAGCTTGCCGTACAATGCCATCCTCGGGTACCCGGTGCTGGCCCAGTTCATGGCAGCCACTCATCCTGCCTACAACCTCATGAAGATGCCAGGAAACAAGTACGTCCTCACCGTGGTCGGAGACACTAAAGAAACCATGGCGGCTCTCAAGCTCGCCTTCACGGCCATGGCGGCAGCTTGCCCGACCAACAAGGCAAGGCCTAGAGCCAAGGGGCTGTGCCGGCCAAGAAGAAGCAGCTATTCACTCAGGGTCAAGCCAAGATGAAGCAGATACCGGTCGACGAGGACGGGGCCTCTGGCGCCACCTTTACCATAGGCGCCGACCTCACCCTAGATCAAGAAAAAGAGTTAGTGGACTTCTTGCGGGCGAACAGGGAGGTATTCGCCTAAGAACCCAAGCAGCTGGCTGGGGTCCCAAGAAAAGTTATCGAGCATCATCTGAGGGTGTGCCCCAATGTGCGCCCTGTGAATCAGAGGGAAAGGCGACAATCCAAAGAGAAGCAGTCCTTCATCATTCAGGAAACCCGCAAGTTGGAGGTAGCGGGCATCATTCGCGAAGTCCGGTATCCAGAGTGGCTGGCGAATCCGGTCGTCGTGCCGGAGAAAGGAGGGAAGGAGCGCATGTGTGTCGACTTCACCAACCTCACCAAGGCTTGCCTTCAGGACCCGTTCCCACTACCACGCATCGATCAGATTGTCGACTCCGCCGCCGAGTGCGACCTGCTATGTTTCTTGGATGCGTTCTCAGGCTATCACCAGATCAAGATGGCGGTGGAAGATGAGGAGAAAACAACTTTTTTGACACCAGGCAGGGTGTACTGCTATACTTGCATGCCATTCGAACTGCGCAATGCAGGAGCAACCTTCAAGCAACTGATGCACATCGCCTTGGGACAGCAGCTCGGGAGAAACGCTGAGGCCTATGTCGACAACATTGTGGTGAAGTCTCAGGAGGCAAGAACTCTGATTCAGGACATGGAAGAGACCTTCGTGAGCCTGGGACAGGGTGGACCTACGGCTCAACCAGGAGAAGTGTGTGTTTGGTGTCCCTTCGGGCAAGTTGCTAGGCTTCCTCGTGTCTCACAGGGGGATCAAGGCCAACCCAAAGAAGGTCAAGGCAATCGAAGACCTCAAGGAGATGAAGAAGCTTGCAGGCTACGTGACTTCGCTAGGGCGCTTCATCTCCAAGTTAGGGGAGCGCGCATAGCCATTCTTCAAGCTGATGAAGAAGAAGGGTCCATTCGAGTGGACCCCCGAGGACGACCTGACATTTCAAGACCTCAAGAGATACTTGACCAGCCCACCGATGATGGTGGTGCCTCGTCCTCATGAGCCCTTGGTACTCTACCCGTCCACCACACCCCACTCCGCCAGCGCGGCGTTGGTGGCCCTTAGGGAGGGCCCCGAGGTTGAGGACCCGCCAAGTGGGGTCGCCAAGCCGGATGAGGAGGGCCAGGACCGACCTGATTCTCGTGAGACAGCGGCTGCCCCGATAGGTCACCAAGCCCAGGAGCTGGAAACCCGCATGAAACACCTCAGTCCTCGGGAGCCAAAAACTCCGTCAGCTCTCCCACCATTGTCGGGCATCCAGTGTACTTCATCAGCACGGTCCTGCGGGATGTGAGGGCATGATACCCCATGCCTCAGAAGCTCTTGCTCGCGCTCCTGGTGGCCTTGCACAAGCTGCGCCATTACTTCCAAGGTCACCCCATCAAGGTCGTTTTAGCTTACCCATTGGAGAGAGTGCTCAGAAGCCCCAATGCTGCAGGGAGGGTCGTCGAATGGAACATTGAGCTGCAAGCGTTCAACTTGGAGTTCAGCACAACCAGAGTCATCAAGGGCGCTGCACTCGCCGACTTTGTGGCAGAATGGACCGACACCCAGAGGTCGAAGCAGATGAGAACTGATCCCTCTCACCAGGAAGTGAAGCCCCAGACAATTGGGTCATGTACTTCGATGGCGCGTTTGCACGTCAGTGCAGCTCTGCTTCCAGCAGGGCGAGAAGGTCTCCAACAACATCGCAGAGTATGAGGGTCTCATCGCCGGCCTCAAGGCAACAGTGGCCCTGGGGGTGAAACGCCTCACCGTCAAGGGAGACACGTAGCTCCTCATCAACTTCTCCAACAAGGTGTACGAGCCGAAGGATGAACACATGGAGGCATACCTTGCAGAGGTGCGCAAAATGGAGAAGCAGTTCCTGGGTCTGGAGCTACAACATGTGCCTCGTGGCACCAACAAAGAGGACGACGACATCGCCAGAAGAGCATCCAAGCGGCAGCCCTAAGAGCCTCGCGTCTTCGAGGAGCGGCTCTTAAGGCCTTCAGCAGCACCTCCACCTATGGAGCCGACGCCGCCTCAGGAGGAGCTCCCCGAGCCGCCAGCCTCGAGAGCCCCCGCATGTGGCCCGACCTCGCGAGCGTGCCTCCTCTTAGCGCTCGAGCCTCTGGAGGGGTGCTGGACCGAGGAGTTCAAGGCATACCAGATGCAAGGCATGATGCTAGAGAAGGAGGAAGAGGCGGAGCGTGTGTCCCGACAGGCTACAACATACTGCATTCAGGACGGTGAGCTATACAGGAAGCACCCAAATGATGTTTCTCTGCGATGTATTTCCAGGGAACAAGGGAAAGAGTTGCTGGCTGACATACATGGCGGAGACTGCGGGCACCACTCGTCGTCACGCACCCTAGTCGGCAAGGCTTTCTGCAGCGGGTTCTAATGGCCCACATCAACAACGCGGCAGAGCTGGTGAAATCTTGCGAGGCCTGCCATTCCATGCCAAGCAAATCCACCAGCCTTCTCAGGACCTCCAGACTATCCCTCTCTCATGGCCATTCGCGGTATGGGGGCTGGATATCCTAGGTCCATTCCCTCGAGCGCCTGGAGGCTACCGCTACCTCTACATTGTCATTGACAAATTCACCAAATGGGCGGAAGTGGAAGCTGTCCGCGCCATCCCTGATGGGTCAGCAGTCAAGTTCATCAAGGGCCTCGTAAGATGATTTGGGGTCCCTAATCGCATCATCACCGACAACGGCTCGCAGTTCACTAGCAATCTCTTTAAAACGTATTATGCTAACCTTGGAACCCAGATCTGCTACGCCTCCGTGGCGCACCCCAGGAGCAACGGCCAGGCCGAACACGCCAAGGCGAAGGTCCTAAGGGGCCTCAAGACAAGGACCTTCAAGAAGAAACTCGAGGCTAGCGGCAAGGTCTGGCACGACGAGCTCCAATCTATGCCGTGGTCCATCCGCACCACTGCCACTAGGCCGACAGGTGACACCCCGTTCTTCCTCGTCTACGGAGCATAAGCGGTTCTCCCACACGAGGTCAGGCATCGCTCTGCGTGGGTCCTGGAGTTTGATGAAACACAACAGGATGCCCTGCGGGGGATGGATCTCGTGCTGGGGGAGGAATGCCGCCGAGAAGCCTTGCTCTGAGCTGCGAGGTATCAACAGGCGCTGCGGCGGTACCACTCCGCAGCGTCCGCTCCAGGACGCTCGAGGTGGGTGATCTTGTCCTGAGGCGGGTGCTCTCCAGGGAAGGGCTGCACAAACTCTCGCCCATGTGGGAGGGCACGTTTCGGGTCGCACACGTCTCTAGGCCTGGCGCCGCGCGCCCGGAGACATAGGACGGGACCCCCATCCAGAATGCCTGGAACATCCAGCACCTCCGGAAGTTCTACCCATGAAGCAAGGCCCGGTGCCTGTGAAGCAAGGCCTAGTGCTTGTGAAGAATGTCCGCTCATGACACTCTCACGTAATAATGAGTGGGGCTGTACACGCCCCGCAGTCTCAGGAGTGCCGCCTAGTGGCAGCACTTAGCTCCAGAGTCTCCGGGGCTCCCTCCCACGCCTAGTGGCAGCACTTAGCTCCACCCTGGTGAGAAGACCAGAAGACTAGACTAGGTGCCGGATGCGGCTTTTCATTTGCTTTCTGCAGTTGGTCGCCTTTTATTTTAAGTGAGAGTTTGCTTTCTGGTGTTCCTTGCTGGCCTGGTTTCTTTGTCCTTGTTGCCTCCCTTTCTACCCTCAGTTCCTCATTTTTGACCCGTTCTCTCCCTCGCATGCCTCACGAGGGGGCTGGGCAGGCACCCTCGTGAGCGTTTTCGCTTTCTTGTCTTTCGCAAGGCACCCTCGCTCGAGCTCGCAAGCTAGCGCACCCTTCTCAGTCCGTGCCCCCCGATTACCGCGACACGAATCACAGGGTTATGGCCAGCAGTGCCTACGATCAGGGTCCGGAAGAATATGGGTTTCCTAGCAAATTTTGGCAGTTCTCAGGTGCCTCACGAGCACAAGAGACCGCGTCAGGCATCGGGGAACGCGTGTCTTGCGAGGCCGAATCTACTCCAGGCGCATCAAGCTAAGTCATTCTACACGCATACATAAAACATGACGCCGCAGCACAACACAGGAATGATAAATATTGCACAACCACATAGAAACCATAATTGTCGCATGCCCTAGTAGGGCCCCATACTTGTCTCTCTCTAATGGAGGAAGGGAAGGAAGAACGAAACAAAAGAGGAACACGCTCCCACAACAGGCCACGAGGACGGGCTCGTGGTGCTCTCCCGAGCTCAGCCAGACCCCTCCTCGAGCTTCACTGGAGCGTGGCGGTGAGCCGACCCGCTGCCACCTTCGAAGCGGGCGCGGCAGCGTGGCGACTGGTCTTAGCCACCACTGCTGGAGCTGCTGTCGGAAGAGGAGCCGCGATAGCTGGAGGAGACATGGCCGGCACCAAGGACGAAGCCGCCGTCCTCCTCGTCACGACCACCGCCAATGCCGAGCACCTCGTCGCCGTCATTGTCCTAGGGGCAGCACCCAACAGGGTGACCATCTTCCCCAAATACCCTCACGAAGAGGGTCGCGTCATCATCGTACTTGAAGTGGAGGGCGCAACACTTGCCCAGCCCGCACGCACAGGCGAACATCTGCTAGCCGCGAGCCAGGACCACATTGCCCACGGCGGAGACCTCGACCGTGACCCAGGAAGCCTTGCTGCAGCAACCATCCACCTGCAGCCAAAGACCACCTGCACCAGTGGCTAGGAGCTCGCCGACAAGGAAGCGTGGGAGCTGAAGCCAGGTGCCCGCTGGGTTCTCCAACCACACGATGAACTTCGGCATCACCTCCGCCGAATGGAAGCGCGGCCGAGGAGGCCGTGCAACCACGACACGCCTCACCTCATCAACAGGACCGCCACGACTTGGGCGGCTGCCGCCACGAGAGGAGGCGCGGCCGCGGCCGCAAGGGGCCGTGGCAGGAGTCACAGCGTGTTTGCGGGGACGACCGAGCCCCCTCTAGGCGGTGGACAGCTGGGCCCCTCCTGGCGAGCCTTCCCCTTCTCCGCCGCTGAGAGCCTCTTCTTAGGTGCCATGGGTGTCGCTGATGGTAGTAAAGCAGGGAAGAAGAAGGAGCAGGAGAAGCAAAGGAAGAGATGGGCAATGGGGGCTCCGCCCCTACACCCATTTATAGCCAAGGGGAGGCCAACTGCTAGCCTCCACAATCTAAGGTAATAATGACCTTTTTTCTGCATGCAGCAGGGACTCATCAAGTCGGGTGATTGATGAGGCAGCGTGGGCAAGCGTAGACACCCACGTCCAATCAACCAACACGCGTCGGGCGGGGCCGCATGCTGTTGGGTCCCGCGGCGCTCTGCACTTGCCCTTCGGCTTTGCCTTAAAGCCAAGCCCGAGCGCCCCTTGGGCCCGGGGCTACTGTCGGCGTTCTTGGAATGGGGGTCCCCAGACTTGCCTGCCTGCGGCCCGCAGCGTGGCTCCACCAGCGGCCCTTTACGGCCCATCTTCGCTAGCAAACATTCAAGACCCTCGTGAGGGGCTGATACGTCTCCGTCGTATCTACTTTTCCAAACACTTTTGCCCTTGTTTTGGACTCTAACTTGCATGATTTGAATGGAACTAACCCGGACTGATGCTGCTTTCAGTAGAATTGCCATGGTGTTATTTATTTGCAGAAACAAAAGTTCTCGGAATGACCTGAAACTTCATGGAGAATATTTTTAGAAATAATAAAAATACTAGCAAAAGATCAAGACTAGGGGGCCCACACCCTAGCCACGAGGGTGGGGGCGCGCCTGCCCCCTGGGTGCTCCCCCTACCTCGTGGGCCCCCTAGAGCTCCTCCGACCTCAACTCCAACTCTATATATTCGTGTTTGGAGAGAAAAAATTCAAAGAGAAAGATTCATCACATTTTACGATACGAAGATGCCACCAATCCCTAAACTCTCTCAGGAGGGCTGATCTGGAGTCCGTTCGGTGCTTCGGAGAGGGGAATCCGTCGCCATCGTCATCATCAACCATCCTCCATCACCAATTTCATGATGCTCACCGCCGTGCGTGAGTAATTCCATCGTAGGCTTGCTGGAAAGTGATGGGTTGGATGAGATTTATCATGTAATTGAGTTAGTTTTTGTCAGGGTTTGATCCCTAGTATCCACTATGTTCTGAGATTGATGTTGCTATGACTTTGCTATGCTTAATGCTTGTCACTAGGGCCCGAGTGCCATGATTTCAGATCTGAACGTATTATGTTTTCATGAATATATGTGAGTTCTTGATCCTATCTTGCAAGTCTATAGTCACCTACTATGTGTTATGATCCGGTAACCCCGAAGTGACAATAATCGGGACCACTCCCGGTGATGACCGTAGTTTGAGGAGTTCATGTATTCACTATGTGTTAATGCTTTGGTCCGGTACTCTATTAAAAGGATGCCTTAATATCCCTTAGTTTCCACTAGGATCCCGATGCCACGAGAGGGTAGGACAAAATATGTCATGCAAGTTCTTTTCCATAAGCACGTATGATTATATTCGGAATACATGCCTACATTACATTGTTGAATTGGAGCTAGTTCTGTGTCACCCTAGGTTATGACTGTTACATGATGAACCTCATCCAACATAATTCTCTATCATCGGTCCATTGCCTACGAGCTTTCTATATATTGTTCTTCGCTTATTTACTTTTTCATTGCGATTGTTACAATCACTACAAAATACCAAAAACATTACTTTTGCTATCGTTACCACTACTATCATATTACTTTGCTACTAAATACTTTGCTGCAGATATTAAGTTTCCATGTGTGGTTGAATTGACAACTCAGCTGCTAATACTTGAGAATATTCTTTGGCTCCCCTTGTGTCGAATCAATAAATTTGGGTTGAATGCTCTACCCTCGAAAACTGTTGCGACCCCCTATACTTGTGGGTTATCAAGACTATTTTCTAGCGCCATTGTCGGGGAGCATAGCTCTATTATTTGAGTCACTTGGGATTTATATCTGCTTATCATTATGAAGAACTTGAGAGATCCAAAAACCAAGATTTATCCCTCAACTATGAGGGAAGGTAAGGAAGTGCCATCTAGCTCTACACATGATTCACCTTCTGTTTTGAGTAAGCTTGCGACACCTAAACCTACTTCTGTTATTGATTCTGATGTCACATATTATTGATGATGCCACTTCTACTATGCATGACACTTATGATGAAACTACTTCTATGCTTGATACAATTGTGCCACTTGGTGAATTTCTTGATGAACAACTTGCTAGGGCTAGATAGAATGAAATTATTGAAACTGATAATACTGATGAAAGTGATTATGAAGGCTCTCCTAATAAATATGAATTACCTGTTGTGCCTGAGGGCTGTGTTATGGATGAAGAAACTAAAAGAGACTTTCTTGCTTGCAATGATAGAAGTGATCTCAAGAAATTATTAGCTAAGCTTAAACAAAAAACTCTGAATGCTAGAATGAATATGATCCTGCTTATGCTACTTCACCTATCTTTGTTACTGATAAGGATTATGAATTCTCTATTGATCCTGATATAATTACTTTCGTTGAATCTGATCATTTTTTTGGCTATGAATCTGAAACTATTGTGGCACATCTTACTAAATTAGATGATATAGCCACCCTGTTCACTAATGATGAGAGAACTCACTACTTTTATATCATTAAAATATTTCTGTTCTCATTAAAGGGTGATGCTAGGATATGGTTTAATTCTCTTGATCCTGGTTGTGTGCATAGTCCCTGGGATATGATTTATTACTTCTCTACTAAATATTTCCCTGCTCATAAGATATAAGCTGCCTTAAGGGATATTTATAATTTTGTGAAAATTGAAGAGGAGAGTCTCCCACAAGCTTGGGGGAGGCTTCTCCAATTACTTAATGCTTTGCCTGATCATCCTCTTAAGAAAAATGAAATACTTGATATCTTGTATAATGGACTAATCGATGCTTCCAGAGATTACCTGGATAGTTGTGTTGGTTCTGTTTTCAGGGAAAGAACACCGGATGAAGCTGAAATTCTATTGAATAATATGTTGACAAATGAAAATAATTGGACACTTCCTGAGCCAGCTCCTGAGCCTATTCCTAAACCAACTCTAAAGAAAAGGGGTGTTCTATTTCTCAGTCCTGAAGATATGCAAGAGGCAAAGAAATCCATGAAAGAAAAGGGTATTAAAGCTGAAGATGTTAAGAATTTACATCCTATTGAAGAAATACATGGTCTTAATTTACCGCCTGCTGAAGAAATATATGGTTTTAATCCATCACCTATTGAAGAAACACATGGTCTTAATAACCCGACACACGTAGTAAAGGTAAATTCTCTCTATAGATATGATAAAGCTGAAATCCCATTTACTAAGTTTGCTAGCCCATGCTTAGATGAGTTTGATAAATTTACGTTAAGCAAGAAGACTTCAATGCTTATTTTGGTAGAGAATTAAAACGCAGCGCTGATATGCTTGAACACATGGGTGATTATATGGCTAATGTCAAAGGTGAACTTAAACTTATTAGTAAACATGCTTCTATGGTTACCACTCAAGTAGAAAAAGTACTTAAAGCTCAAAATGATTTGCTCAATGAATTGAGTAGTAAGAATAATGACTATGATGTTAGAGTGGCTACTAGAACTGGTAAAATGACTCAAGAACTTTTGTATCCTGAAGGCCACTGTAAGAGAATTGAGCAAGATTCTCAGACAAATAATATGGATGCACCTAGTCCTTCTAAAAGGAAGAAAAAGAAAAATGATAGGACTTTGCATGCTTCTAGTGAACCTATTGCTGAAACACCTGAGAATCCAAATGATATTTCTATTTCTGATGCTAAAACACAATCTGGTAATAAACATGAAACTAGTGATAATGTAAATGATAATGTTCATGTTGATGCTAAACCTAGTAATGATAATGATATAGAAATTGAACCTGCTGTTGATCTTGATAACCCACAATCAAAGAATCAACATTATGATAAGAAAGACTTTGTTGCTAGGAAACACGGTAAGGAAAGAGAGCCTTGGGTTCAAAAACCCATGCCTTTTCCTCCCAAACCATCCAACAAAAAGGATGATGAGGATTTTGAGCGCGTTGCTGAAATGATTAGACCTATCTTTTTGCGTATGCGATTAACTGATATGCTCAAAATGAATCCTTGTGCTAAGTATATGAAAGATATTGTTACTAATAAAAGAAAGATACAGGAAGCTGAAATTTCCACCATGCTAGCTAATTATACTTCTAAAGGTGGCACACCAAAGAAACTTGGAGATCCAGGAGTACCCACTATACCATGCTGCATTAAAAGAAACTATGTTAAAACTGCTTTATGTGATCTTGGAGCCGGTGTTAGTGTTATGCCTCTTTGTTTATATCGTAGACTTGATTTGAATAAGTTGACACCTACTGAAATATCTTTCCAAATGGCTGATAAATCAACTACTATACCTGTCGGTATTTGTAAGGATGTGCCTATTGTGGTTGCTAGCGTTACTATTTTAACAGACTTTGTTATTCTTGATATTCCCGAGGATGATAGTATGTCTATTATTCTTGGAAGACCCTTTTTGAATACTGCAGGGGCTGTTATTGATTGCACCAAAGGCAATGTCACTTTTCATATTAATGGTAATGAGCATACGGTACACACTTTCTGAGGAAACAACCTCAAGTCCACAGTATCAATTCTATTGGAAAAATTCCATCGATTATTTTTGGTGGTTTTGAATTTCCTCTTCCTACTGTCAAGAAGAAATATGATATTCTTATTGTTGGGGATGTGCATATCCCCGTTGAGGTAACCTAGTGTTATTCGAAAATTCTCCTGTTCCATGTTATTCGGAATGAGTTTGTTAACAAGACTTGATCAACCTTGTTAATGGATTCCTTTTGATGATCATGAGATGGATGAATTTCGAAAACACAACTCTTTGTACCCTCTTTCTACTTTCTGTTATTTATATTAAATAAAGCAAAAATAGTAATTTCTGTATGTTTTCTGATTATCCGTGCAATATAAAAATACCCCAAAAATAAAAGTTCTCCAAATGCCCTGAAATTTAAATATGATTTTTTCTGGAATATTTGTGAATATTTTGCACTGAGAACACGACAGGGGGGCATCCACCTGGCCATGAGGGTGGAGGGCGCGCCCTACCCCCCTAGGCGCGCCCCCTACCTCGTGGGCCCATGGTGGCCCTCCTCCACTTATTCCTGCACCCACACACTCCTTCTTCCTCCCACAGACACCATTATCCAGCTCAAGCACGAGTTCTAGCTCATTTTGCTATGATTTTCGATCTCCTTGCTCAAAGCACCTCCCACAAAACTGCGTTGGAGGATTGTTCCTTGGTATGTGACTCCTCCAATGGTCCAATTAGTTTCTGTTCTAGTGCTTTATTCATCGCATATTTTTGCTGCTTAGGTGACCCTGTTCTTGAGCTTGCATGTCAAATTTATGTGGTTCCAAGTAGTTTTGATGCATGATATAGGCTCTAGGCACTTGTAGGAGTAGTTGCTATCAATTTTGTTGAGTTTGGTTCACTTTTATTTTGAAGTTACTAAAAATTTCAGAAAGTTTTCAGAGGAAGAAATATGTTTTGGAAAATGTACCAAGGTGGTTCCTCAAGGAAGCAAGGACCCAGGCTTGAAATGCGTGATGCTGATGATGAGCCACCAAGGGACGCTCTAGTGCGGCCTTGTGAATAACCTTCATATGACTTCATGGATCGAGCAGGAATTAAGGAAGAATTTAACGCATATTTGCATAACGCCGATCTTGTGAGCTTCGAGGCAGAAAAGTGCCGTCAGTACCACTATCTCACTAGTTCCTTTGTGAGGAGGTTTGAATTTTCATCTTCACGCAATTCTCAAACTGTCATGTTTGATCTTTATGAAAATTCTTACACTATGGACTTAGAGGACTTTACCACTGCTTGCAAACTTCCACAATGGGGTAGTGCTAGTGAAGCTCACAAATATGAATTTAGAGATTTTCTTGCTAGTATAACTGCAGGGGAATCTAGAGATATAGCACAAGCTACCATAGGGAGCGTTCATTTTCATGCTATACATTACTTTGCTCTCTTCATAGGTAGGTGCATAAATGGTAAAGATGAAGCTTGTCATATGTGTGTCCCTGACCTAGGTATTCTTAGGAGTGCTGTGTTAGGAGATAAATCTTATAATTTGGGAGCCATTGTTGCACGTAGGTTGCATCATAATAGATTTAATGGAGATTTCTTCGGTGGAATTTATGCAACCTGTATAGCTAATTTTCTTGGTATAACCATACGTGAGGATGATATTGAGTTGCATCCTGCTTATATGGATTATGAAGCTATGGTTCATCATCATTTTGTTGAGAGGAACGATCAGTTCCTCCAGTACTGACTAATCTTTGATAGACGATGCACCTATCACGTCGCTCTCCCTACTTCTACTTTCTTTGACTTTCAGGTAAAAGGGAGATATTTTATAACCAGAGAGGAGGCGGAAGAGTATAAGAGGAGGGCTGAGATAGCTCGCCTCCAAGCTCAAGCCCACGATGCAATGATTGCTGCATCTCAGTACGACCCCAACTACAACTTTGGATATCCGCCAGGCCATCCGTGGCATTAGACCAACCTAGGCCAAAAGACTAAGCTTGGGGGAGTACGTATTTCCCACCGACATTACATTTATGTTCACACACTCATTGCTAGATATCGGTGCTCATACTTTTTCATTGTAATATCCATGCTAGTTTATTTCCTTTTTATGCTTTCTTCTTGTGCGTTTAATAAACCTTAAGAAAAACGAAAAAATTAGTTGTAACTTTTATCTAGTTTTAATTTCCATGCTTGTAGTAGTAATTAAAAAGAAAACCCAAAAAGATTTCTTGTTCTTCTTTTTGCTTGTTGGGAGCTTTCTCGTGTAAATAGTTTTATTTCTTCTCTTTTCTTTGGGGGTCGATAGGAGAATACCATGATTAAATTGTTTAAGTGGCTCTTGTATGCATTATTGTTGATCTGACAAAAGAGCCCATATTGCCTTGTCTTCTCCCGTTTATTGAATGCTTGCAGATTCCAGTTTAGTCCAATGCACCCGCACTATTATTATTATTCACATCATTTGGTCATGCAAGTGAAACGCAATTATGATGATATATGATGGACTGATTGAGATGGGTGAAGCTGGTATGAACTTGACCTCTCTTGTTTTTGTAAATATGATTAGTTCATCGTTCCTGATTCAACCTATTATGAATAAACGTGTTTGCAATGACAATTAGAGATTATAGTTGCTTATGCCATGCTTAATTAGCTAGGAGCTTATAATGGCTTACCTTGCGTGCCAACATGCTATTAAAATGGCTGTGATGTGGTATGATAGGGTGGTATCCTCTTTTGAACGATTCGAGTGGCTTGACTTGGCACATGTTCACCCATGTAGTTGAAACAAAATCAACATAGCCTATATGATATTTATGTTCATGGTGAATTATATCCTACTCATGCTTGCATTCCGTGTTGATTAATTTTAATGCATGTTCATGACTGTTGTCGCTCTCTAGCTGGTCGCTTCCCAGTATTTTTCTATCCTTCACTTCTACTAAGCGGGAATACTGCTTGTGCATCCAATCCCATAAACCACAAAGTTCTTCCATATGAGTCCACCATACCTACCTATATAAGGTATCTACCTTCCGTTCCAATTAAATTTGTATGTCCCAAACTCTAAACCTTCAAATAAACATTCTATTTTGTATGCTCGAATAGCTCATGTATCAACTAGGGCTATCTGTATCTTCCATGTTAGGCGGGTTATTCTCAAGAGGAGTGGACTCCGCTCCTCACTCACCAGAAAATGGCTGGTCACCGGGATGCCCACTCCATGCTTTATGCAACTCACATCAAAATAATTGCAAAAAAAACACCCCGGGACTCTTGTTAGTTGGAGGCACTAGTTGTTTCGAGCAAGCAATGGATTAATGGTTGTTGGTGGAGGGGGAGTATAAACTTTGCCATTCTGTTTGGGAACCGCCTATAATGTGTGTAGCATGGAATATATCGCCATCTCTCGGTTTTTATGTTGACAATGAAAGTATACCACTCAAAATATTATTCATCTCTATTTCAAAACCGAGCTTTGGCACGTCTACAAATCCCTGCTTCCCTCTGCGAAGGGCCTATCTATTCACTTTCATGTTGAGTCATCATCCTCTTATTAAAAAGCACCCGCTGGAGAACACCTCTTTCATTTGCATTCATTAATGTTAGTTTACATTGAGTATGACTTGACTGTATCTCTTTTACCATGAGTTACAATGTCTAGTCAGTCCTTGATCTTTAAAGGTGCTCTGCATTTATGTTTTGCGGTGTCAGAAAGGGCTAGCGAGATACCATCTTGTTATAGCATATTATGATTGTTTTGAGAAAGTGTTGTGATCCGAGATTTATTATTATTGTTCGCTAGTTGATTATGCCATTGACATGAGTAAACATGAGAACTAAGCATTAATGTGAATATGGTTAGTTTATAATCTTTGCTGAAAACTTGAATGCTGGCTTTACATGTTTACAACAACAAGAGCAAACAGAGGTTGTAAAAGTTTTTCTTTATCACTTTCAGTTTATCAACTGAATTGCTTGAGGACAAGCAAATGTTTAAGCTTGGGGGAGTTGATACGTCTCCGTCGTATCAACTTTTCCAAACACTTTTGCCCTTGTTTTGGACTCTAACTTGCATGATTTGAATGGAACTAACCCGGACTAACGCTGCTTTCAGTAGAATTGCCATGGTGTTATTTATTTGCAGAAACAAAAGTTCTCGGAATGACCTGAAACTTCACGGAGAATATTTTTGGAAATAATAAAAATACTGGCAAAAGATCAAGACCAGGGCCCCACACCCTAGCCACGAGGGTGGGGGCGCACCTGCCCCCTGGGCGCGCCCCCCTACCTCGTGGACCCCTGGATCTCCTCCGACCTCAACTCCAACTCTATATATTCGTGTTCGGAGAGAAAAAAATCAGAGAGAAAGATTCATTGCATTTTACGACATGGAGCCACCGCCAAGCCCTAAACTCTCTCGGGAGGGCTAATTTGGAGTCTGTTCGGGGCTCCGGAGAGGGGAATCTGTCGCCATCATCATCATCAACCATCCTCCATCACCAATTTCATGATGCTCACCGCCGTGCGTGAGTAATTCCATCATAGGCTTGCTGGATGGTGATGGGTTGGATGAGATTTATCATGTAATCGAGTTAGTTTTGTTAGGGTTTGATCCCTAGTATCCACTATATTCTGAGATTGATGTTGCTATGACTTTTCTATGCTTAATGCTTGTCACTAGGGCCTGAGCGCCATGATTTCAGATCTGAACCTATTATGTTTTCATGAATATATGTGAGTCCTTGATCCTATCTTGCAAGTCTATAGTCACCTACTATGTGTTATGATCCGGCAACCCCGAAGTTACAATAATCGGGACCACTCCCGGTGATGACCGTAGTTTTAGGAGTTCATGTATTCACTATGTGTTAATGATTTGGTCCGGTACTCTATTAAAAGGAGGCCTTAATATCCCTTAGTTTCCACTAGGACCCTGCTGCCATGGGAAGGTAGGACAAAAGATGTCATGCAAGTTCTTTTCCATAAGCACGTATGACTATATTCGAAATACATGCCTACATTACATTGATGAATTGGAGCTAGTTCTGTGTCACCCTAGGTTATAACTGTTACATGATGAACCACATCTGGCATAATTCTCTATCATCGATCCATTGCCTACGAGCTTTCCATATATTGTTCTTCGCTTATTTACTTTTCTGTTGCTATTGTTACAATCACTACAAAATACCAAAAACATTACTTTTGCTATCGCTACCTTTTGCTATAGTTACCACTACTATCATATTACTTTGCTACTAAATACTTTGCTGCAGATATTAAGTTTCCAGGTGTGGTTGAGTTGACAACTCAGCTGCTAATACTTGAGAATATTCTTTGGCTCCCCTTGTATCGAATCAATAAATTTGGGTTGAATACTCTACCCTCAAAAACTGTTGCGATCCCCTATACTTGTGGGTTATCAGGGGCCAAGCCTCGCGAGGCGCACGATGCAAGACCTCCTCAGGGGCAGGCTCACCAGGCTGGCTCGCGAGGGGCAGAGAGATCAAGGAGAGGGACACCTCGTGAGGTTCCTGTGACACAATTCATGGCGACTGGAACCAGGCGGGCGCCAGCACGCGCAGTGTCATCATTTCCTCTTTGGTGCTAAAGGGGCAAGTGCAGGCGAGGAGTCCCGAGGCATAAGGCAAAGGTTTCCATATCGGTGCAACAAGACCAAGACCAGCAGGACGGCAAGACGGAGGTCACCGTGGAGCGCAAGACAACGGCAGATGTCCTTAGTGTCAGGACTTAGTCATGAGGCCAACGCATCTATGTGGTAGCTTGAGAGGGGTTGAGCGGGATGAGAGACACGATGTTTTACCCAGGTTCGGCCCCTCACGGTGGAGGTAAAAGCCTACATCCTACTTCATTGATATTGATGATGATGACCACGGTTACAAGAGTGCTCTATCTCGAGAGCTATTGTCTAAACCTAACTTCTCCAACCTGTGAAACTTGTGAATCTTGTCCTCCCCTTTTGGGGAGCCCTGCCCCTCCTTACATATGTTGGAGGGGCAGGTTACATGTAGAGTCCTATTAGGATTAGGACTAGTCTATCTCTAATACAAACCGGATATAAGTCCAGGTCTTAACTCCTTGTAGGACAAATATTCCTCATGCCTTTCCTCTTAAACCGGCCACCGTTAAAAGTGAACTGGCCTTCTGGGCCTTGGGACTTGTCATCCGTCTGTCTCGCACGCCGGATCACCAGTGAGTCATAATGATTAGGTGGGTTACTGGTAAACCGTCAGGTCAGGGCGGGTCGCCAGTAACTCTCCAAGTGTCAGCGGGGTCTTCAGATAAACCTCCAAGTCCGGCCGGTTTAACTTCCGGCCGGTTTACACCGCGGGGTATATCCCCGACATTAGCCCCCAAGTTTAGCTTGGATTTATTCATGGTAAACTTATGCTGCAAAATAAACACAAGAACAAATTTGACAGGTTATGCTACGGGTTAAGAATTTTTGTAAACCGGTACCTGATCATCCTTAAGTCCTTGTTATTTCCTCCTTCTGAGAATTCCGGGTCAACAGACCAGCTTCATAATCAATTTGCCGACCTTGGTTTGTCATCGAGAAATATCGTGAAAATAAATCCTTTGACTCAGCTCCCAAAGCGCCGGTTTAAGAAACAAGGGTCTGAAAATACTTATCTGATATTCAACCGGTTTGAAGATGTAAAACTTGCCGGTTTAATATTACCAAAATAGCCGGTTTATAAGTACTAATGGAGCCGGGTCATAATTGTTGTCGACACCGGGTCATGTAATTGATCTTCCTGATTTACTGAAAACTGATAAAATGAAGATGTTCCTCCTTTATATGCATAATACCTGTAGCCCCCAAGTCTTAAGAGGAGAACATAGTGATAACTTAAGACTTGCTCCAATAAGTGTTTCAACCTTGAAGAAATCCTGTTTGTTCATCTCAATTATATAAACTGAATACTCCATATATGTAGCCCCCAAGTGTCAGGTTGTCATGCTTGCAGCAACCTTGAATTGTTGACAGGAGCAATTGGTAGCCCCCAAGGGATGGCTCATTATAATATGATGAGTCGGGTTTTCAATAAGACTAGTAAAAATGACTTTGCATTAGCCCCCAAGTGTCATGATGCATGCTTGCAGTGACATGAGACTTGCATGTAATCTCAATTTGAATAATGTAGCCCCCAAGTGCCGGGTTGTAAGCCTGCAGCGACTCGGGACTATTCCTTCCATTGTAGAATAAATCATATCCTTTGATAAAATAATAGCCATTGCGCTAAAGCGACTTTGAAAACTCAATAATACCGGTTATTAATAACCATAAAAATCCAGCCATGTTGGCTATTCAAGATAATATAATCCGATGAAAACCTTATTCATTCAATATCATAATGAAAATTCAGCCAAGTTTGGATATTTGAATAATATAACCCAATGATTTATAAGCGCATAATTCCGATGGCGCAATTCAAATATATATACACTGGTGACTTATAGTCCAAAAACCAGGCCGGTTTAACAAACCTGTTTCTGCATACAACAAGTTTAAAGTGTCCTGGCGGTTTACTGCCGGACGGGTCATAATGCCCAACATATAACCCGGGTTTATAACCAAGGCTGCACTTAAAAACATGAAATATATCATACCTGTGACATTGAATCACATCGTTGGTTTACCAACTTTTTGTAGTTAGAGTGATAACCCCAATCTTGGAGTAATGATAACTCCTTTCATATTGTACCGGTTTATGATGAAACCGTACTAGGTTTGTGATAAACACCGGTTCATTCCATAATAGGATGGTAACAGAAAATCAAACCGAGCAAATAGTCTCCGGATTAAAATGGACCGTGTTCCATCAATTGACAGTTTGAACCGGCTTAAAACTTTGTCGGTAGAGAAACCGCAATAAAAAGAAAGAAATATCTTTAAAAAAATGTGAAGCAAAGGCAATGACAAAACCGTTTGCAAAAAGAGGCTTATTTGAGCTGATCAGATGGCGTTACCCTGGTCGGACATGACCAAGCTCCCGATAGGTGTAGCTATGGTTCAAGTCAGCCGGGTCCCCAAATGAAACCGTGGCATTTATGCCGATCAAGTGGCATGGCAATGGTTCGGGTTCGACCAAGCCCCCAAGTGGTTTTGTGGCCTTAGGCCGATCAAGAGGCATGACTGGTTCAGACGTGACCAAGTCCCCAAGTGATCTGGTGGCTCTCGCCTATCAAGAGGTATTGCATTGGTTCGAACACGACCAAGCCTCCAAGTGATATAACATGATGCTTTTGAAAAGCTAACTCAAGGGTTAAACCGGAGGCCGCTTTAGAACAACTCCGTGTAACCACATGTGATGTAAAAGAACAGAGACCCCACTTTATGAAACAGAAGCCCCCATGTGATCAATAATATGTCAGGCCAGTAAGGTAGGATACCCATGTTTGAACCGCGCATCGTGGCAGCAGGTCCTCTTCGGCAATTTTTAACTTTTTGCAATAGATAAATTCTTCTTGAATCGGGATCTTGAACCGGATATTGAGATCTTCAAAGCTTTGTGGGAGAAATCTTTCCCTTGAACCGGATTTTAAACCGGAATCTTCATTTTTAGCCGGAAATTTTCTGACGGCCTTTAAACTCGAACTTGCGAGAGGTTAATTCCTTTTTGAACAGGACATTGTTAAACCGGATTTGAGCGCTTCAGAGCTTTGTGGGAGAACAGATTTCCCTTGAACCGGACTGTAAACCGGATATTTGAGAGTTGCAGTCAGACTGACTTCCCTTGAGCCGGATTTTAAACCGGCATCCTTTCTGATGACCCGGATCTTCTTCACTGAACCGGGATTTTGTAACTATCATATACTTTCTAAACCGGAAATTTTCTGATGGCCTTTAAACTTTCATCCATATAACAGTAGCCTCTGGGACCGGGTTATCCTTTCCTCCATCGTCATGGGGTTCTTAAATTTGCTGAAACTGGCAAGATTCGCTGAGTCATGTCATCGGAGACCCCGAGTCTGAAAGGTGACTTGAAGAGTTGGCTTGAGACTCTCCATATTTGACCGTGATATAAACCGGCATAACTTGTATATCATTGGCGTTGATAGCACGATGTGAATCCATAGAAGGTTGAGGTGACTGCGGCGGGTTGCAAATGATCCCATATAAGCCCTGTCAGCAACTCGGCCAATGGTTTCTTCCAACCGGCGATTTGAAGTTAATCAAAACTGTAGTAGCGGCGACTTGTGCGCCCAATAAACAGCTCTTGCAGATAGGTGCAGCCCGGTATGTTGATGTAGACCAGGCCGCGAGAGACGGACGACAAAAGCGACTGCAACATCAGAGGCAGCTCGGATAGATGAATCGGCCGCGGCATTGTAAACCTGTGCGGACGGGCGAGTTAATCACAGGCGTGGTCCCGGCAAGCTGATGTAAACCCACGGTATAGACCACGTTTACAATGAATAAGTATCCTGTATATCAAAAAATACAGCCCAAAGTAATTGTTCTTTTGACAAAAAACAATACGTTTCATAAATGGACTTAGATAGATGTCACCTGATACGTTAGGCCGGAATTTATCCGCCGCTGTGAAGCTAAAATCCACCACGGATAAGTCACCCGCAAGAGCAAACGGATGAATCGGCCGCAGGCATTTTGTAAGCCGGTGCGAACGGGCGAGTTGGCCGTGGCGTGGTAAGCCGGTGCGGACGGACGAGTTGGCCCCGACACTGAAGAAGCGGGGGACGGCGACTTGCCCATGTAGCCGTCCAGCAGCATGGCACGGACCAACCCTAGTGCAATAATCTTAGCGCGCCCCTTTGCGACACCTTTGTAACAAATAATGGTTCTGCCCAAAAATAGCAAAGACCAGAGTAATTGTTCTTGGAGAAACATTATTTATGCAAATAAAATATGTAGGAAGGATAGCACCTCGTAATATTATGCAGTGCCGGTAGGCTGGCTTGTCGCAGGTACCACGAGGCACACAGTACGCCGCGCTCCTGTCAGTATCCATGATTTGATTAATCTGATTCTGAATCACTGATCCGCTTTGCAGCAGCGCACTGCTCCTGGACCACGGTGGCACCCACGGGTCAATGATAGTGGGGTCAACGGAAGCAGAGGCGACCCAGCGCGCGCCGGTTCAATGCACAGCAGCAGCAACAGTAGGGCCCTGGCCGGCTTACAGCGAAGGTGAGACCGCTCACGACGAGGGCGATTTTACACAGCGGACAAACTTTGACAGTGGTGTCTCTCTGAACAGTAATGGTGGATATGCACGGTACTCTCGAGCCGTTGCTGAGCTTGCTTCATTTGTATATACAAGAAAAAAACGTGGCCGCAATGGCAGAGGCGACACGGCCGCTGAGGTGGCAAATCCGGCTCCCTTGATAGCTCTTGCTTTCCATATTTCTATCTTCCTCAATCCGTGTGGGTGTCAAGCAATTGTACGAGAGAATAAAACAGATCCAGTAGTATCAATAATACTAATCTGATCTTCCTTGCGTACTAGTGGAAGTACTTTTAGAGTTGATTTGTCCACCACGCTCAAAATAGCAGCAGTTGATTCCATCGGGACTTGTAGCTTGAGATCTACGTGGAGCAGCAATATTCCGGCCGATTGGACTGCTTCTTGTCGATATAGTAGCAATCGGACCCGGCCACTGATCCTGCAGAGGAAACTGCTAATAGCTTCGGTTAACTGCAGTAGTATTTTGGCTTCGGCAGAAAAAATCTCCTCTCGATCTCGGCAAGTTATGGTAGTTGCACTGATGCAACCCTAATTTCCTCTAGGTCTTAAATATTGAATACGCTGTTTTGACCAATTGACAGGTCTTGACGGATTGGTACTGCTGCCTCCATTTAGACCATAAGTCGTACGTACGGATATGATCTGTGGTGAAAAAAAAACTCCTTCGCCTTAGAACGTGCTCCAAAATTTGATCTGGCATCGGATCATCGGATCACAAGCACATGCCGTGCCGCGCCATGCAACCCTAACTTTTGATGTAAATCTTTTCCAAACTAGCTCTTCTTCATCGAAAAAATTGCAAACTTCTCGATCCATGAGAAAATCCCTCGAAGAACTCAACATCACCGTGCGCAGGCCCCACGGTGGGCGCCAACTGTCGTGGAATTGTCACGGCAGATGTCCTTAGTGTCAGGACTTAGTCGCGAGGCCAACGCATCTATGTGGTAGCTGGAGAGGGGTTGAGCGGGACGAGAGAAGCGATGTTTTACCCAGGTTCGGCCCCTCGCGATGGAGGTAAAAGCCTACATCCTGCCTCATTGATATTGATGATGATGACCATGGTTACAAGAGTGCTCTATCTCGAGAGCTATTGTCTAAACCTAACTTGTCCAACCTGTGAAACTTGTGAATCTTGTCCTCCCCTTTTGGGGAGCCCTGCCCCTCCTTATATATGTTGGAGGGGCGGGTTACATGTAGAGTCAGTCCAGGTCTTAACTCCTTGTAGGACAAATTCCTCATGCCTTTCCTCTTAAACCGACCCACCGTTAAACGTGAATCGGCCTTCTGGGCCTTGGGCCTTGTCATCCGTCTGTCCCGCACGCCGGATCACCAGTGAGTCATAATGATCAGGTGGGTTACTGGTAAACCGCCAGGTCAGGGCAGGTCGCTAGTAACTCTCCAAGTGTCAGCGGGGTCTTCAGATAAACCGCCAAGTCCGGCCGGGTTAACTTCCGGTTGGTTTACACCGCGGGGTATATCCCCGACAGCAGGCGAAGACTACTTTTGTCAGGATAGGTTGTACTAGTTGTCTCCATTCGAATTTGGCCATTGTGGGATCCCTTCCTGCTCAATATTTGGGAAGAGGACTAGGGCCTCTACAAATAGGACTAGCCACCACCATAGGGAGGAGAGAGATCCCGATCTTCAACCACACAAGCACACCAAGCAGAAGAACACCTCACCTCGCAAGGCTATTCTTCCCTTGTACTGTTCATCATTTGCCCAAGAGGAAATCCATCGCACCACACTAGAGTAGTGTATTACATCGCACGGTGGCCCGAACCAGTATAAATCTTGTGTCTCATTTTCTTTGGGTTCGTCGAGCTAGGCCATGAGATCGTAGAGTGTGCGAGCTAGAGAGGGGGAGAGATCTTCGTGCGCACCCCAGTGTTCGAACCTCAAGGGTTTTGCCGGAACCCGAAATCCGACAGCCCCTCAAAAAAAAATTTGGTGCTTCACGCGATCCATTGATACTACTACTAGTAATCCAGTAATCCCGACTAAAACGGCACAGTCGAGTCTTTTCCCGCGCGATATGCTGGGAGGTTGGCTTAGTTGGGTTTTTTTAGGACGAGTAATGCTACACCTTTGTAATCCCAGTTACGTAATTAACGTAATGTGAAACATGTGAGCTATTGATTGTAGATTGAGGGGAGGGAGGGGTCCTCCACCATGAATATCAGGGAGGAAAGAGAGAGGAAATTTACGTTAACCCTTTCGTGAGTTCCCGTAGATGTACAAAGATGTGAAATGTGTGAATGTGTGGTGGACGTACTATCGGAGTGCCCAAGATAAATTTTGTACGTTGACCTTATGTGTTTATTTACTTCGCATGTTAGCTTTGTCTCGGTCAAACCATCAAAGTTTATACACACAAAAACGAACCATCATAACATATCTATCTACTCTTATATACTCTTGTAAAAAGCAGAGTTGGTGATGATGGTGTGCCTGCCATCCTGCAATATAGGCCGTCCGATCTATATCTAACGGATAGGAAGGTAACTATGACAATTTAGTAATTTACCCGCACTCCTCTCCACATTTACAGGTAAGGCCTTCCCTCATTCATCCTTTTCTTCCACAAGATCTTGATGTTCCGTGCAACGCATGGGCATCTTGCTGGTACTCCTACAATATACTATATTATTGTGAAAGTTCATATACACCTACCGAGATTATTGAAAACACGACAGATTTTCATTACATTTAAAACTTTTATAGGATAGGAAAAGAAAAGAAACCCGACCCTAAACCTATTCTATGGCGGCGACCGACGTCCTCCATCTACGATCTTGATGTATGGGGGCGGGGTTCAAGACCCGTGAAGTGAAGGTGTGGTCTCCCATGCCCTACTCATCGTCAGAGGAGTCCCCGACCTCGGCGGTGCCGGACATTAGACGGCGGCAAGTAGGACGTGTGGCTGACGGTGCTCCCGTCGTCGGCCGCCGGCGTGGCCACCGCTTGTGCGATCGCGTCCACGTCCGGCTACGCCGCTATTGCATCTCGAGTAGCGACTTGAGCGAGGGCGGCGACCTCGAGCTTCATACCCGAAGACAAGCTCTCCCGCAGAGCGTTCACGCTCACGGTCATGGCGGATGTGGTCCCAGGTAGCAGGACGATGCACTGTGATGTGGAGGTTAGCTGGGCGTTGCCGCTTTAAGTAGCGCATTCCGATGAGGCCAAGCGTCCGGGTGCGTCATTAAGTCACCAAATTTGGTTCCTTGGGCACCGAGCCTCTTAACGACGACATACAGACGGATGACATGAATGTGGGCAGCTGGCGCCGGCTAGAACACACGTCGCGACGGCACGAGGGACGATGTTTTTTGGTGTGCCAGGGTAGTCAGCTGCGGTCATGGCAACATTGGAGATACCCTTTGCTCACATGCAATCCCCACATGTCACTGAGAAAACAAGACGACCCGGCATGGTCTCAGGTCCTGGGGATGCAGTTGGCCGCGCTACACTAATACGTCTCCAATGTATCTATAATTTATGAAGTATTCATGCTATTATATGATCAACCTTGGATGTTTTATATGCATTTATATGCTATTTTATATGATTTTTGGGACTAACCTATTAACCTAGTGCCCAGTGCCAGTTTCTGTTTTTCCCTTGTTTTTGAGTTTTACAGAAAAGGAATATCAAACGGAGTCCAATTGACGTGCCAACTTTTGACGATTTTTATGGACCAAAAGAAGTCCCCAGAGTAAAAGAGTTGGTCCAGGAGAGTCCCGGGGCGCCCACGAGGGTGGGTGGCGCGCCCACCCCTTAGGCGCGTGGGCCTGCCTCGTGGACGCCTCGGGCACCTCCTTGACGTGAGACCGACGCCAAAAATTCCTATAAATACATAAACCTCGGAAAATTAACCTAGGTCGGGAGTTCCGCCGCTAGAAGCCTCCGTAGGCACCAAAAACCAATCTAGGACCTCTCCGGCACCCTGCCGAAGGGGGCCATCATCACCGGAGGGCATGAAGGAGGATCCCGGAGGGGCCATCATCACCATGAAGGCCAAGGACCAGAGGGAGAACATCTCCCCATCTAGGGGGGAGGCCATGGAGGAGGAAGCACAAGGGGGAGAACCTCTCCTCCTCTCTCTCGGTGGCACCGGAGTGACATCGGGAGGGGAATCATCGCCGCGGTGATTATCTTCATCAACATCACCATCATCATCACCATCCTCATCTCTTTTACGTGGTCCACTCTCCCTCACCCCACTGTAATCCCTAGTTGAACATGGTGCTTTATGCCACATATTATGATCCAACGATGTGTTGCCATCCTCTGATGTTCGAGTAGATATCTTTTGTCTTTGGGTTGATTGATGATCTAGATTGGTATGAGTTGTATGTTTTACTTTGATGCTATCCTATGGTGCCCTCCGTGTCGTGCAAGTGTGAGAGGTTCCCGCTGTAGGGTGTTGCAATACGTTCACGATTCACTTATAGTGGGTTGGTGAGTGACTCAAACACAAACTCGAGTAAGGGGGTTTTTGCGTATGGGAACAAAGAGGACTTGATGCTTTAATGCTATGGTTGGGTTTTACCTTAATGATCTTTAGTAGTTGCGGATGGTTGCTAGAGTACCAACCATAAGTGCATATGATCCAAGTAGAGAATTTAGCTTATGCCTCTCCCTCATATGAAATTGCAATAGTGATTACGGGTCTTGTTAACGATTGCCTAGGACAATTCTGCACACCGATCCACCATTATTCCACACTCGCTATTTATAATATTTAGTAATATATTCTAACTTTATGATAACATCACCTAATTTTATATTTTAGCTCTACGATATCATACAAAGTTATCCACTTCGTACCCACAACGTAGTTTTATTTATCGTTTCTAGTTGGAAGCAAACGTTCGGTGTACGTAGAGTCATATCTGTGGCGGATAGGGCTTGAGAGAATATTGATCTTACCTTTAGCTCCTTGTGGGTTCGACACTCCATACTTATCACTTCCACCTTTGGAAATTTCTATGATGATTCCCTGCACTTGGGGATTATCAAGCTCTTTTCTGGCGCCGTTGCCGGGGAGCACTAGCGTGGGGTTGATATTCTTGTGTATGCTTGTTTGCTTTCTTCACTAAGTAGATTTTGTATTTTCTTTTTTGTTTCTGTTTAGTTGTGGTTGAAACATAAAAAAAATTAAAAGAATGAAAATACCAAAAAAAAAAACTTGCCTCTCATGCCTAAAAAGTTTTTCAAAAAGAGAAGTGATTGGAAAGTTATGCATTGAAGAAGTGAGGGTCGACCTTGAGAACTTGTGTTCATGCTCACGGAAACAATGTAGAATTTTTCCTGGAATTTTATCTATAAATAATTATCCCCTTATATATCCATTTTACTATAAAAATTATGTGCCAAGCTTTGGTTTTAGGATGATTAGATTGCTTGTTTACTATGTGCAGAACAAAAACAGAAACTTTGGCTGTAGCGCGTGATTTTATATTTTTTTATTGGAAAGTCAAATGGGTCTGAAACTTTTTGCACATTACTTATGTATAAATTTTTCAAATTTTCAAATTTATTTCATAATTTTTGGAGTTACATAAGTTTACCAAACCTTCAGATTACTACAGTCTGTCCTGTTTTAGACAGATTCTATTTTTCATGTGTTGTTTGCTTATTTTGATGAATCTATGGGTAGTGTCAGGGGGTATGAACCATGGTGAAGTTGGAATACAGTAGATATAGTTCTAATATGAAATTTGAATGAGTTTGGAACAGTACCTAAAGGTAGTGATTTGCTTTATTATACTAACGGATCTCACAAAGTTTTTGTTAATGATTTTTGTGGATGAAGTGTTTGAAGAATGAGGAGTTACCGATGTGAGAAGAATAAAGATAGGCAAGAGCTCAAGCTTGGGGATTCCCAAGGCACCCCAAGTAAATATTCTAAGGATACTCAAGCATCTAAGCTTGGGGATGCACCAGTTGGCATCCCATCTTTCTTCTTCAACAAATATCGGTATACCTCGGTTTTTGTTTCGTTCACATGATTTGTGTCCTTTGTATTTTTTGTTATTCATTTATGAACCATGATAGTATGAGATAGCCCTTAATTGATTTATAGAATGCTTCATGTGCTTCACTTATATCTTTTAAGTATGATCTTATGGCATTGCCCTTTGTGCTTCACTTAAATCTTTTGAGTCTGGTTTTATAGAATGCTTCGTGTGATTCACTCATACATTTTGAGATTGGAAATTGGTTAGTTTATATTAATTTTAGAATGCTCCATGAATTTCACTTATATCTTTTGGAGTATGAATAATACTATCATCTAAAGTGGATTTGGAAGAGTGTCAACTTTAGGAACTAGTGATCCCGCCATTCCGAATGAGGAGAATTTTACTTATGTGGAGAGTAGTAAAATTTCTATGGTCGTAGATCATGAAAAGAATGCTTTATGTGATGGTAATATTGCTTAACTCATTCATGATTCTACTGAAAATTATTATGATGGAGGAATACATGCTTGTAGGAGTGCAATAATATCAAGTTTTCCTCTCTATGTGCTTAAGGTTTTGAAGTTATACTTGTTTTGCCTTCCTATGCTAGTGGATTCTTGTTCCCATAAATTGTGTGCTCACAAAATCCCTAGGAATAGGAGGTGTCTTAGGTTTAAATGTGCTAGTCATATTCTTCATGATGCTCTCTTTATGTTCAAGTCTTATCTTTCATGTGAGCATCATTGAAATCATCATGCCTAGCTAAAAGGCATTAAAGAAAAGCGCTTGTTGGGAGACAACCCAATATTTACCCTTACTGTTTTTGTGTGTTTACATGATTAATATACTGTAGTAACCATGTTTGTAGCTTTTGTTTCTATAAAGTGCCAAGTAAGACCTTTTGGAAGACTTGGGTGAAAGTTAATGTGATCTGGCTGTAAAAAACAGAAACTTTGCGCTCACGAGATTAGCTGCCATTTTTTACAAAAGAGTTCTTTGGTGATGATTCTTTTTGCATAAGATTAATAGAAAAATTCCTCACGTCCTCCAATTTATTTCATAATTGTTTAAGTAGCAGAAGTATGGTTAGCTTTCAGATCATTACAGACTGTTCTGTTTCTGACAGATTCTCATTTCATTGCATAGTTTGCTTGTTTTCTAGTTTCTATGACTTATATTCCTCAATATAAATTGTAGAAATGATATGGTATAGTAGGAATTGTGTGAGAAAAATTATGATATTTGTCTTTGACAGTACCAAGGTGAATGGTTTACTCTTTATCATACTAACTTATCTCACAAAGTTCCGTTAAGTTTTGTGTGATTGAAGTTTTCATGCTTTGGGTGAGATATCGATATGAGGAGAATACGGAGTGGAAAGACCCTAAGCTTGGGGATGCCCAAGGCACCCCATGGTAATATTCAAGGAAGACTCAAGTGCCTAAGCTTGGGGATGCCCCAGAAGGCATCCCCTCTTTCGTCTTCAAAACTATCGGTATACCTGTCACATCCCTAGTTCTGGCCTGATCTATGCTTGCTTCCTGTGTGCATCATGTTTAAATTTTTGAAACCTGAACTGAGGAAATTTGGAAGCCTCAAAACCCTAAATAAAAGAAGGGCAAAAACCCTAAAAATCTCATTCATTGTTCCAAAATGCTCTTCTTAAATGTTTGATAATTTTGGCAAGGGTTCTGGTCCCAACCAAAATATTGAACATTTTTAAGGTTTTATTTTTGGGACTTTGAATTTAAATCATTAGCTATTTGAATTTGAATTATATTCATATAATTAGAATATAATTTCAAATATCCCTGAAATATTTTATGAGCTTTTGGAAAAGTCCATCTAGCAAAATAAAAATATTCAGAGGAGCTTTTGGCATTGTTTGAATTATTTTTTAAAATTCAAAACAGTGGCAAAATAAATTGAAAAACAAAACAGAAGAAAAATATGAAACAGAACAGAACTTACCTGGCGCCCACTTACCTGGCCCAGCTCCTCCAGCGGCCCAGCCCAGCCCATCTACCTCGCTGCTCGTCGTCTTCCTCTGCCAGTAGGCAGAGGCGAGGCGTGGCGCGCGCCGAGAGCCCCGGCCACCTCCTGCTTCGCGCTGGAGGCCGCCCTTCGTCCTAATCCACGCCACGGAGCGCCACGCAGCCCCTGGCTCTCTCTCACTCTCTCCCTCGCCTCATCCTCTCCTCTGCTCTCTCTCCTCTCTGCCCGAGCGGAGCTCGTCGCCACCGACGCCGTTCGCCGCGGCCACAGCCACCCCCTCGCTCCCTCCTCGCATCCCTGAGCTCCGTCCCGACCCCATGAAGCTCTACCACGACGCATGCGACGCCGGGTGCCCTGTAGCCACGCCATCACCGCCATCTTCATCGCCACGGCCGGCGATCGCCGCCGTTCGATTCGCCGCCGACAGGACGTCCCCGAGCCCACTTAGCGTCTCGTCCGACTCCCCGTGAGCTCCTCTTCTCTTCCCCTCACTCCGCGCACTTGATTTCGTCCCCTAGCTCCATCTTCCACCACGGCCGAAGCTCGCCGCCGCCGTGCCTCGTCGCCGTCGTGGCCAGAGCCACTGTGGCTCGAAGCCGGGCACACCACCGTGCTCCACACCTCACCAGGAGCACGTAGCACGCACCAACGCCTCCCCTAGCGCCCTGCATCGCCTAACCCGCCGTTGGCCGAACTCCGGCCGCCGCCTCCCTCGCCGCTGCCGACGCCACAGCTAACCCCAACTCCTCTGGCTTGCTCCATTGGATGCGCACGAGCTCGAGCTCCCTGTAGAACCCCTCCGCGCGTCGAATGGGCGCCGGAGCAGCCATTCCGGCGAGCCACCGCCGCGTCTGGTCGTTGCCGGCGGTTAGACCGGTGGATTAGCCCGGTTGACCATGGATTTGACCCCCCTGGGTCACTGACGTGTGGGCCCGTCCCCTGCTAACTTTTGGTTAAGTTAATAACTAAGTTTAATTAAGCCACTGACTCACTGACATGCGGGCCCGGCCCGACTAATTAAACTAGCTAGAAAATAATTGAGCCAGTCTGACCAGTAGGGCCCCACAGGTCAGGTTTGACCTGGAGGCCGCCCAGTCTGACGCTGCTGACGTCATGAATGACGTCAGGCTGGCGCATTAATTCATTTACTGGACTTTTTATAATTCGGAAATTCCAGAAAAATAGCCTAAAACTTCAATAAATCATAGAAATTCAACCGTAACTCCAAATTAAATAATTTATATATGAAAAATTATCAGAAAAATTCAAGGAATCCATCTGTACCATTTTCATGCATGTTAGAACAACTTATCACTACTGTTTAGGGCAAATGAAGTGAATGACATTTAAATAACCACATATGGAGTTTGAATTTGAATCTTGGATTCAAACCAACTTCATTTAATCTGTTTTAGATGCATTAGCCCAAAACACATTCATTTTGCCATGTCATGATCATGCATCATATTGTGCATTGCATTGATTGTGTTCCCTTCTGTGTTGCCGGTATTTGTCCCCTCTCGATAGACGTGTTCCGACGATGTGATCGTTGACACTGATGAAGACTCAATGTTATCTTCAGAAGTGCCAGGCAAGCAAAACCCCCTTGTTCATTCCGATAAAATCCCACTCTCTCGCTCCTGCTCTCTTTTACTGCATTAGGACAACAACGATTCATCTGTTACTTGCTGCGGTAGCTGAACCCCTTTATCCTTTGCATGACCTGTCATTGCCACAGTAAATAGATGAAACCCACTAGCATGAGTAGGAGTTGTTTGAGCCCTGTTGTGCCTACTCATTCATGCTTGTTTGTCATGCCTGCTACTGCTTAGAGTTGAGTCAGGTCTGATTCATCGGGATGAATCAGAGGTGTGTGAACATGTCCTACTGTGTGTGAGCTAAGTGTGTGAACACGATTTGGTAAAGGTAGCGGTGAGAGGCCATGTAGGAGTACATGGTGGGTTGTCTCATTGCAGCCGTCCTCAGGAACTGAGTTCTGTGTTTGTGATCCATGATTCAGCTACTACCATACATTGGGCCCTGAAATATGACCCCGCTCGACTTCTTATTCACCCTAGTCCTCTGTCCAGGAGTTGCAAGTAGTTTCTGGTGTTTGTAGCTTACTGGAGGCCGTGGACAGCGCTGACCGTAGGGGTGGGCTGTGATGCGGTAGGTACGTGGCACGGTGTACCGGATGCCCGTTTGGTATCTCGGGAACCCTGTTCACATCGTTTGGGGCTGTGAGCGAAACTCCGGCCGGATTTCCTCATGGATGGAACCCGAATAGGCGATAAACCTGGACTAGAGACTTGAGTGTTTAGGTAGGTCGTGGTCTACACCCACGTCGGCTTTCGCTTGAAGTCTGCCGAGCACATGTCGTGTGCAGACGCTAAGTGGTGGAAACATGTATGAAGAAGTACACCCCTGCAGGGTTAACATCATCTATTCGAATAGCCGTGTCCGCGGTAAAGGACTTCTGGGTTGCTTATATCAGTTCATAGACAAGTGAAAGTGGATACTCTAAAATACGCAAGATAAGCGTGAGTGCTATGGATGGCGTTCTCGTAGGGAGACGGGAGCGGATCCATAGTGGTGTATTGATATGGTGAATATGTGGACTCGTGTGCGCCACCTCAAAAGAGTTACTTGCAGTCGTAGTTCAGGATAGCCACCGAGTCAAAGCTGGCTTGCTGCAGTTAAACCCCACCATCCCCTTTGTTGATAATGATGCATATGTAGTTAGTTCTGATGTAAGTCTTGCTGGGTACATTTGTACTCACGTTTGCCTATTTATGTTTTTGCAGAGAGACTTCGGTCTCACTAGTAGTTCCACGTGGACTTCGACGTTTAGCTTGTTACCTCAGCTACGATCTTGTGCCTCGGCAGGATCTGGTAGATAGTCAGGCTTCTCAGCCTTTTTCATTTATAGATGTCTGTACTCAGACATGATAGCTTCCGCTTGTGCTTTGACTTGTATGCTCTGAATGTTGGGTCATGAGACCCATGTTTGTAATATCTCGCTCCTCGGAGCCTATTGAATAAATACTTGAGTCGTAGAGTCATGTTGTGATGCCATGTTGTATTTGCACATATCGAGCATATTGTGTGTATGTTATTGAAATGCTTGGTATGTGTGGGATCTGACCATCTAGTTGTTTATCTTTAGTAGCCTCTCTTACCGGGAAATGTCTCCTAGTGTTTCCACCGAGCCATGGTAGCTTGCTACTGCTCCGGAACACTTAGGCTGGCCGGCATGTGTCCTTCTTCGTTCCTGTGTCTGTCCCTTCGGGGAAATGTCACGCGATGAATACCGGAGTCCTGTTAGCCCGCTACAGCCCGGTTCACCGGAGTCCTGCTAGCCCAGTGCTACAGCCTGGATTCACTCGCTGATGACCGACACGTTCGATGCTGGGTCATGGATGCCTGTCCCTGTAAGTTTGTGCCACTTTGGGTTTACGACTAGCCATGTCAGCCCGGGCTCCTTATCATATGGATGCTAGCGACACTATCATATACGTGTGCCAAAAGGCGCAAACGGTCCCGGGCAAAGGTAAGGCGACACCCGTGGGAATACCGTGCGTGAGGCCGCAAAGTGATATGAGGTGTTACATGCTAGATCGATGTGGCATTGAGTCGGGGTCCTGACAGCGTTGGTATCAGAGCTTGACTGCCTGTAGGATTACCAAGCCAAACTGGTCGAAGTTGAGTCTAGAAATTCTTTAGTTATATAAGGGAATTGATTGTGGGATGGAACGTAAGGCTCTTTTTACTCCTTATACCTTATGCCCTTCTGATCTGAGTCATCTTATCTTTCTACGGGGGTTAAGGAACTAGGCTTTCTCTTCTTTCTATCAGGATCACGTGTTACTAATCCGTAGACTTATAAGATTGTTGGATTAAGCCTCAGTTCAGTTCCTACTACTTCTGTATGTTAATCTGTTGATCTCGAAACCTTGATATTGTGCTTCTGAGTGGTTATGCCACCATTTTTGTGAATGTCTCAAATCTTTTCTGAGCATTACAGCGTTATGCTGTCCGAAGTCATTCCAGGTTTCTAAATAGTCTGATGCATTTGCAAAATCCTTCCCTCTGGTTTCGATGTTCCTTTAGGCCAGCTTTAATCACACTAATTGTTGAGTTGAGGTATTCTATTGCCTTGACATTATGTTGGAGTTACTATTATGACCCTAGGTGTCTCAGGGGATCATCTAGTTAGTTAGCCATGATTTGTTCCAGTGTGATGATCTGCCGTCATTATCGAAAGCATCCCGTGATGCCATTAGTATAGGTATTCTTATCCCTGGTTCTTGAACCCGAGATTCACCCTACTGCTTTCATGTTGATAGTATTGCTCGTTCCTTTAGGTATTAGTAACCTTTGCATTAGTCCTCGATGTTCGTGGTATTCCTTTCTCCAAATACTATGAACCGCTTATGGCAGATGTTCCTCGCTGATCGAAAGATCACAAGCAGAGTGCTCTCGATGGGTTCTCCATTATATATTGTGGCTCTGCCAGTTCTACCTTTCTGCATGGGTTATCCGGAAGAAATATGTTGAACTTCGTTCGACATGCTAATCCATGCATCCACAACTCAGAAAATGTATGTTCCTTTGAGTTGTTCCTCTTTAGTTGCTTCTGACCCTCGTCTATCAATTGATAGTCAAGAGTATGCGTGCGTTCGTTCATCGATGCCTATACCCTTGTGGTCCGTCAAGCCATTCTATCCAGAATGATAGAGAAACAAACTCCAGTACCTCATTCCATATTAGGATTGGGTCAAAGTTAGTTGTGTCCGCAGATCAAGTTACAATCCAGCTTCTGTTCTGCTCTACCCTGGAGTATTACCTCTTTATGACAGGAATTTCATGAGAATTGCACCACCTTTGTGAATTCTTGGACATAGTGATACTTCTTGCCATCCTTTTTCATTCCTCGGTCTTCGTGTTGTTGCAGCCGGAGTACCGACAATGAATTGTGATGTGTGAAATCAATACTCCTAGCAACCTCGTTGCTTGGTAGTTAAAGGACAATAATCTTATTCTTAGTATGTTGGTTATTGAATCACCATTCTAAGATTGATCGTGCTACCTAGTCCTTATTTCCTGGTGCACTCTTCGATTGATGAGTTAGGATTTGTCAAGTCCTCGCTCATTTGATCATATCATCTTGCCCTGAAAAGCAAGATTGTTCTCGAGCTTAGTAACATATCGGTGGTTCGTGATTTCCGAATATCTTCTCGGAAGTATTACCAGGTTGTCACCTGACCGCTATGTTGAGCTCGTGATCAAGTTGGTTTCTTGTGAACCACCTTCTCTCCAAGAATCGGTGTTAGATATCCCTGAGCTAGTTGGTTAAGCTAAACAACAACTTGGAGGGTTGGAAGATAAAAGCTTGCCTGACTTAGTTCGTTCCAAAGGGATATTCTTGTGTAGTGTGTGTTGAAGAAAGATGATATCTTCATCGATTGGTCCCTGTGATCAGTTGCTGGACCTATTGTCTTATCAATCCTTTGATTTGAGTGTGGGCTATCGTCAAATCAAATCAGTACCAACGATGCTCGTAATGTTGTCTTACTCGTGGTCGATCCCTCGAGCATATACCATTACATCTTTTGGTCTGACCAATACTATCACCGTGTTCACTTAACTATGGAATTCCTTTTAAAAGGGAACCTGGATGAATTGTTGTTGAGCCCATCGACAACATCCTTATCTTCTCCATGATTCTGTTGGACATTAAGCTAGTGTTGGAACTTTGTAAACAATGCCTTCGAGTTCCGTCTCTGAGGTATATGTTTGGATGAAGAAGTGACTTCCTTTGATTCACGTGCATTTGATGTAAGTTGCCGCCGTGAATTCGAGAAAGCATGTTTTTACCTCCTCTGGAACCATCCCAAGTCAGTTATGCACGTGCGAAGTATTCTGTGGTTTGATAGACTGATCATCTTCATTCCATATGTGTATCCTAGCACACCAAGCCACTGACTGATTTGTTCAAGGAGAAGGAGTATCTTCATAAGAGCTAATCCGGACTTATGAAAGAACTTCGATATCCTCGCTGATGGTTCCCAACCAGAACTCGGTAGTGTTTTATTATAAGACTACCATGTGGCCATGCTTGTCTGGGACAACGTGTTCACATGTTTGTAGCAGAACCAGCTCATGTTTGGAGCTTGCTATCGTAGTTCATTCCCGAGAATCTCGCAACGTCATCTCGTCGATTTGTGTTGCAAACTTTCATTTTTCTTCCTAGACTCGATGAGTCTGGAATATCCTGACACCAACCAGATCTGAATCTCAGGCAGATATGATGGTTGGAACATTTCCCAAGAACTATAATATTGGTCCCTCGATAACCGGTAAAGTGGATGTCGTGGCCAACACACCCAGCCGGAAGACCTATTATTGTAGTATCTTGATTGAAGAAGTTGGCCACCTCCCCATAAGGATTTCGTAGGATTTACCTCCGTAACTGTTCCTTATGGATTCTATTGCTCCCGAAGTCCGACCTTTACTTGATGTTCTAGTTATCAAACCATATCTATGAATGGGATACACTAGCACATCAAGGAGAACATTAGAAGCGGAGTGCTAAATGTCTCTCGGTCGATCATCCAGATTTCGTTCCTTGGCCTCGCTAAGGTGAAATCTGAGAAAGTGTTATCCTCCTTTGCATCTGCATCGTCCATCGCTATTCATCATGGTAGTATGTTGTGTTGTCAGCATCCTTGACACGGATGTTGGTAAAACCTTGATGATTATGGAAATGCTCAAGTTCTTGAGAGCACGCACAAGCGCTACGTGTTATCATCGGCACTAACTGGGATTCCTCTCAGTTTCCTCGGCAATGCTATGACCTTTTCAAACAGTGAATTCACTCTCTATTGTTGGGTTCTTCCCCAGTTACCAGAATCATTCCCAGCATTTGCATTTTGTTCCCAGCTTGCACCGCCAATGTGCCATTCTACCATGGGTCTCTTCCATTTCCGGTGATAAGCAAATTCATCCATTACGTTGTCTTCAACAAGGTAATCCACATCATCCAAGTCCGAGTAATGCCATTCTACCGACCCCCTCCAAACGATCGCTCGAGAAATTGCCTTAGGCTGGTTTAAAGAGTTTCAATGATCTCTGAATCAAAGGTAATTCTTTTTTGCCACTTAAGGGGATATATCTACGAGTCACGGTTCCTAAGGTGTCTCGTTGTGGTATCAATGGCAACTCAACTCCTCGCTACGTTGACAATCGTTCACCACCTTCTTAAGGTGTGGAATTGTTGTCTACCTAGTGAACCTTCATCATCTGTTCCACTCCATCCCTCCTAGAGGTGTGCTTCGTTCTCAGCTCGAGAGATGTTGCTAACGTCTCCATTCCGTGAGTTAATCCTGAGTTGTTCGATTCTTCGAGAAGATTGATCCTTCTAGAGTTTCCTTCCCTCTTCGTTGTCATGTTGGTTGGAGTTCCCAGAGGCAAGACGTCGAGAACAAGATGGATGATCGAATCAACGTTCCTATGAAGTGCAACCTGGATCGTGAAGATTGTGCTAGTTTGCGTTCCCCATCGTCTTACCCTACACTTGAATCTCGGGACGAGATTTTTTGGTTAGTGGGGGTGAGTTGTCACATCCCTAGTTCTGGCCTGATCTATGCTTGCTTCCATGTGTGCATCATGTTTAAATTTTTGAAACCTGAACTGAGGAAATTTGGAAGCCTCAAAACCCTAAATAAAAAAGGGCAAAAACCCTAAAAATCTCATTCATTGTTCCAAAATGCTCTTCTTAAATGTTTGATAATTTTGGCAAGGGTTCTGGTCCCAACCAAAATATTGAACATTTTTAAGGTTTTATTTTTGGGACTTTGAATTTAAATCATTAGCTATTTGAATTTGAATTATATTCATATAATTAGAATATAATTTCAAATATCCCTGAAATATTTTATGAGCTTTTGGAAAAGTCCATCTAGCAAAATAAAAATATTCAGAGGAGCTTTTGGCATTGTTTGAATTATTTTTTAAATTCAAAACAGTGGCAAAATAAATTGAAAAACAAAACAGAAGAAAAATATGAAACAGAACAGAACTTACCTGGCGCCCACTTACCTGGCCCAGCTCCTCCAGCGGCCCAGCCCAGCCCATCTACCTCGCTGCTCGTCGTCTTCCTCTGCCAGTAGGCAGAGGCGAGGCGTGGCGCGCGCCCGAGAGCCCCGGCCACCTCCTGCTTCGCGCTGGAGGCCGCCCTTCGTCCTAATCCACGCCACGGAGCGCCACGCAGCCCCTGGCTCTCTCTCACTCTCTCCCTCGCCTCATCCTCTCCTCTGCTCTCTCTCCCTCTCTGCCCGAGCGGAGCTCGTCGCCACCGACGCCGTTCGCCGCGGCCACAGCCACCCCCTCGCTCCCTCCTCGCATCCCTGAGCTCCGTCCCGACCCCATGAAGCTCTACCACGACGCATGCGACGCCGGGTGCCCTGTAGCCACGCCATCACCGCCATCTTCATCGCCACGGCCGGCGATCGCCGCCGTTCGATTCGCCGCCGACAGGACGTCCCCGAGCCCACTTAGCGTCTCGTCCGACTCCCCGTGAGCTCCTCTTCTCTTCCCCTCACTCCGCGCACTTGATTTCGTCCCCTAGCTCCATCTTCCACCACGGCCGAAGCTCGCCGCCGCCGTGCCTCGTCGCCGTCGTGGCCAGAGCCACTGTGGCTCGAAGCCGGGCACACCACCGTGCTCCACACCTCACCAGGAGCACGTAGCACGCACCAACGCCTCCCCTAGCGCCCTGCATCGCCTAACCCGCCGTTGGCCGAACTCCGGCCGCCGCCTCCCTCGCCGCTGCCGACGCCACAGCTAACCCCAACTCCTCTGGCTTGCTCCATTGGATGCGCACGAGCTCGAGCTCCCTGTAGAACCCCTCCGCGTCGAATGGGCGCCGGAGCAGCCATTCCGGCGAGCCACCGCCGCGTCTGGTCGTTGCCGGCGGTTAGACGCCGGTGGATTAGCCCGGTTGACCAGGGGTTTGACCTCCCTGGGTGATGCAGTGGGCCATGCCTGTTAGAGGCTAATTTAGATAGGCACTAACCGATTAGTTAACTAATTTGACCCCCCCTCTGCTGACACTTGACATGTTGGGCCCAGGCTCTAATTAAACTTAGGTTAGTTAACTGTGGTCACTGCGTGTGGTCCCCCACGTCAGGGTTTGATCGGACCAGCCCCTGTTGACTTGTGACGTCATGCCAACGTCATGCTGACGCATAATTCCTTTCTGGAATTTAAAAAAACTTAATGATTTAAATAAATTCAGATATATTCTAATTTCAATAAATCATAGGAATTAACCGTAACTCCAAATTAAATAATTTATATATGAAACTTATCAGAAAATTCAAAGGAATCCATCTTGTACCATTTAAGCATGTTAGAACAACTTATAGCTGCTGTTTAGGACAAATGAAGTGAATGCATTTGAATAATCACATATGAGTTTGAATTTGAATCTTGGTATTCAAACCAACTTCATTTAATCTGTTGCTAGTTGCATTAGCCCAAAACACATTCATTTTGCCATGTCATGATCATGCATCATATTGTGCATTGCATTGATTGTGTTCCTTCTGTGTTGCCGGTATTTGTCCCCTCTCGATAGACGTGATACCGATGATGTGATCGTTGACACTGATGAAGACTCAATGTTATCTTCAGAAGTGCCAGGCAAGCAAAACCCCCTTGTTCATTCCGATAAAATCCCACTCTCTCGCTCCTGCTCTCTTTTACTGCATTAGGACAACAACGATTCATCTGTTACTTGCTGCGGTAGCTGAACCCCTTTATCCTTTGCATGACCTGTCATTGCCACAGTAAATAGATGAAACCCACTAGCATGAGTAGGAGTTGTTTGAGCCCTGTTGTGCCTACTCATTCATGCTTGTTTGTCATGCCTGCTACTGCTTAGAGTTGAGTCAGGTCTGATTCATCGGGGATGAATCAGAGGCGTGTGAACATGTCCTACTGTGTGTGAGCTAAGTGTATGAACACGATTTGGTAAAGGTAGCGGTGAGAGGCCATGTAGGAGTACATGGTGGGTTGTCTCATTGCAGCCGTCCTCAGGAACTGAGTTCTGTGTTTGTGATCCATGACCAGCTACTACCACACATTGGATGCTTAATTGCCCTCTCGACTTATTAATCAACATGATCTCTGTCCAGGAGTTGCAACTAGTTTCTGGTGTTTGTAGGTAGTGTTAGTAGTCTACCAAGTGGCACCCGGTACAGGTGGGCTTGGGACAGACTAGGCACAGTGGCACGGTGTACCAAGTGGCACCCGGATGGTGGGCTTGGGAACCCTGCACACATCGTTTGGGGCCGTGAGCGACACCCCGGCCGGATCTCCTTGCGGATGGAACCCGAATAGGCGATAAACCTGGACTAGAGACTTGTTCGGTTAGTCAGGTCGTGGCCGACTCCCTCGCCCGGCTTCCGCTTGAAGGTTGCCGAGGTACATGACGTGTACAGGGCGTAAGTGGTGGAAAGCGTGTGTGAAGAAGTACACCCCTGCAGGGTTAACATCATCTATTCGAATAGCCGGTTCCGCGGATAAGGAACTTCTGGGTGCCTTGTATCAGTTCATAGACAAGTGAAAGTGGATACTCTAAAATACGCAAGATAAGCGTGAGTGCTATGGATGGCGTTCTCGTAGGGAGACGGGAGCGGATCCATAGTGGTGTATTGATATGGTGAATATGTGGACTCGTGTGCGCCACCTCAAAAGAGTTACTTGCAGTCGTAGTTCAGGATAGCCACCGAGTCAAAGCTGGCTTGCTGCAGTTAAACCCCACCATCCCCTTTGTTGATAATGATGCATATGTAGTTAGTTCTGATGTAAGTCTTGCTGGGTACATTTGTACTCACGTTGCTTATTTATGTTTTTGCAGAGAGACTTCAGTCTCACTAGTAGTTCCACGTGGACTTCGACGTTTAGCTTGTTACCTCAGCTACGATCTTGTGCCCTCGGCAGGATCTGGTAGATAGTCAGGCTTCTCAGCCTTTTTCATTTATAGATGTCTGTACTCAGACATGATAGCTTCCGCTTGTGCTTTGACTTGTATGCTCTGAATGTTGGGTCATGAGACCCATGTTTGTAATATCTCGCTCCTCGGAGCCTATTGAATAAATACTTGAGTCGTAGAGTCATGTTGTGATGCCATGTTGTATTTGCACATATCGAGCATATTGTGTGTATGTTATTGAAATGCTTGGTATGTGTGGGATCTGACCATCTAGTTGTTTATCTTTAGTAGCCTCTCTTACCGGGAAATGTCTCCTAGTGTTTCCACCGAGCCATGGTAGCTTGCTACTGCTCCGGAACACTTAGGCTGGCCGGCATGTGTCCTTCTTCGTTCCTGTGTCTGTCCCTTCGGGGAAATGTCACGCGATGAATACCGGAGTCCTGTTAGCCCGCTACAGCCCGGTTCACCGGAGTCCTGCTAGCCCAGTGCTACAGCCTGGATTCACTCGCTGATGACCGACACGTTCGATGCTGGGTCATGGATGCCTGTCCCTGTAAGTCTGTGCCACTTTGGGTTTACGACTAGCCATGTCAGCCCGGGCTCCTTATCATATGGATGCTAGCGACACATCATATACGTGTGCCAAAAGGCGCAACGGTCCCGGGCAAAGGTAAGGCGACACCCGTGGGATACCGTGCGTGAGGCCGCAAGTTGATATGAGTGTTACATGCTAGATCGATGTGGATTGAGTCGTTGAATTTCATAAATCTGAATTTATATATGTTTCATATGCTTATACCATGGGGAGTAATGACTTCACATAGAATAAGTATAGTAGTAAACTTATTGAAAGTTAGCAAACGTAGAATTGGTCACTTGAACAATTCATGAAAGAATATTGAAGGAACAGAGATTTCACATATAAATATACTATCTTGGACATCTTTTGTAATTGTGAGCATTCATTAAAACATGAAATGCTAAAAGGTTGATGTTGTACAAGGAAGACAACGTAATGGGTTATGTTTTCTTATATCCGAAATAAAGTATATTGTCTTGCATCATCCAACATGTTGAGCTTGCTTTTCCCACCTCATGCTAGACAAATTCTTTGCACCAGGTAGAGATACTACTTGTGCTTCCAGACATTCCTTAAACCAGTTTTGCCATGAGAGTCCACCATACCTACCTATGGATTGAGTAAGATCCTTCAAGTAAGTTTTCATTGGTGCATCTAATAAAAATTTCCTTCTAAATATGTATGATCTATTAATGTGGAGAAAATAAGCTTGATACGATCTTGTGATGTGGAAGAAATAAAAACGACAGACTGCATAATAAAGGTCCATATCACAAGTGTCTATATAAAGTGATGTTCTTTTGCATTAAGATTTTGTGCATCCAACCATAAAAGCGCATGACAACCTCTGCTTCCCTCTGCGAAGGGCCTATGTTTTACTTTTATCTTCTACCCTTATGCAAGAGTCATCGTGATCTTCACCTTTCCTTTTTACATTTTATCCTTTGGCAAGAAAATTGTGTTAGAAAGATCCTGATATATATATATATATATCCAATTGGATGTAAGTTATCATGAACTATTATTGTTGACATTACCCTTGAGGTAAAAGATTGGAAGGCGAATCTATAAGCCCCTATCTTTCTCTATGTCCGATTAAAACTTTGAACCCATAAATATCACGTGAGTGTTAGCAATTGTGAAAGACTAAATGATAGTTGAGTATGTGGAGTTTGCTAAATCAAAGCTCTGACATAGACCCTTCCTGAAAATAAGATGAACTGCAATTGTTTGATGACTGAGAATATAGTTTGTTAGTTTCAAGAAAGTTTATGATCTATACTTTAACATGTGAATAGCTTGTTACTTGATCATGAAGAGTTTTATGAAGATGAGCTACTGTTATGATATATAATGATGCTAGAAAAAGTGATTGGAACTATCATTGATGAAACTTATGCACTTGCTAGCATTCACACTTCATAAATTATTTCTTTAATCATTTACCTACTCGAGGACGAGCAGGAATTAAGCTTGGGGATGCCGATACGTTGTCAGGACCCCGACTCAATGCCACATCGATCTAGCATGTAACACCTCATATCACTTTGTGGCCTCACGCACGGTATCCCCACGGGTGTCGCCTTACCTTTGCCCGGGACCGTTTGCGCCTTTTGGCACACGTATATGATGGTGTCGCTAGCATCCATATGATAAAGCCCGGGCTGACATGGCTAGTCGTAAACCCAAAGTGGCACTAACTTACAGGGACAGGCATCCATGACCCAGCATCGAACGTGTCGGTCATCAGCGAGTGAATCCAGGCTGTAGCACTGGGCTAACAGGACTCCGGTGAACCGGGCTGTAGCGGGCTAGCAGGACTCCGGTATTCATCGCGTGACATTTCCCCGAAGGGACAGACACAGGATCGAAGAAGGACACATGCCGGCCAGCCTAAGTGTTCCGGAGCAGTAGCAAGCTACCAGGGCTCAGTGGAAGCACTAGGAGACATTTCCCGGTAAGAGAGGCTACTAAGAATAAACAACTAGATAGTCAGATCCCACACATAGCAATACACATTACACGTACGCATAACATGCAAGTATGTGCTGTACAACATGGCATCACAGCATAACTCAACAACTCATATAGATAAAGGCTCAGAAGAGCCATCATAGCATTTATTGCAAACAGGGGTCACAAGACCCATCATACAGAGCATACAAGCAACAAGCGGAAGCATTACATGTCTGGGTACAGACATCTACAAATGAAAAAGGCTGAAGAGCCTGACTATCTACAACATCCGATCAAGATCGTAGCTGAGGTACTAGCTACTAGTCGAAGTCCATGAGAACACTAGTAAGACCGAAGTCTCCGCTGCAAAAACATAAATAAAGCAACATGAGTACAAAGGTACTCAGCAAGACTTACATCAGATCCTATCATACATGCATTTGTATCAAGAGGGTAATGTGGGGTTTAGTTGCAGCAAGCCAGCTTTGACTCTGTGGCTATCCTGTTCTACGACTACCAGAAACTCTGGAGGTGAAACAACGTACACGAGTCCACTAATCACCACACAATACACTACTATGGATTCATCCCCGTCTCCCTACGAGAAGGCCATCCATAGCACTCACACTTGTCTTGAGCATTTTAGAGTATCCACTTCAAGTTGTCTATGTACCATGTAAGCATCCAAGAAGTCCATAACCGCGGACCCGGCTATTCGAATAGATCATGTTAACCCTGCAGGGGTGTACTTCTTCACACACGCTCTCGCCACTTACCGCCATGTACACGTCATGTATCTCGGCAACCTTCAAGCGGAAGCCTGGCGAGGGTGTCGGCCACGACCTGACTAACCACACAAGACTCTAGTCCAGGTTTATCGCCTATTCGGGTTCCATCCGCAAGGAGATCCGGCCGGGGTGTCGCTCACGGCCCCAAACGATGTGAGCAGGGTTCCCGAGCCCACCATCCGGGTGCCACTCGGTACACCGTGCCACGTGTGCCTAGTCTGTCCCAAGCCCACCCTGCCGGGTGCCACTTGGTAGAAAAATAGCACTACCTACAAACACCAGAAACTAGTTGCGACTCCTGGACAGAGATCAAGTTGGTTAATAAGTCGAGAGGGTCGAGTTACCGGATCCCAATGTGTGGTAGTATCGAGTCATTGGACAACATACATAGAACTCAGTGCTTAAGGACGGTTCCAGTGAGACAACCCACCATGTACTCCTACATGGCCTCTCACCGCTACCTTTACCAAATCGTGTTCACACACTTCACTCTCAGCATCAGAACATATCGTGACACTCCAATTCATTCCCAATGAATCAGACCTGACACAACTCTAAGCAATAGCAGGCATAGCATGGTAGGAACACATCAGTGGCTTCAATCAACTCCTACACATGCTAGTGGGTTTCAACTATTTACTGTGGCAATGACAGGTCATGCAGAGGAATGGGTTCAACTACCGCAGCACAAAGTAGCAGATGAACCGTTGTTGTCCTAATGCAATAACTGAGAGCAGGAGCGAGAGAGTAGGGTTTTATCGAAATGAACAAGGGGGTTTGCTTGCCTGGTAAATCAACAAGGGAGGCACTGCTTCACAGACAGGTACTCTGGAACGTCTCCGGAGCAGGACCTATCGAGAAGGAACGGTGCCGGCAATCAATACACAATCATATGCAACAATATGATGCATGAACATGGCATGTAGATGTGATGCTGTTTGAGCTAATGCAACTAGTATTCAATTTGAATGAAGTCCATTTGAACAAAAGGTTCAAATGCAACTCCAAAATTAAGTCTCTTAATGTGCCATAATGTGTTTTCTCATATTCAGCATGTATAAGTTGGTTTGTCATGCATGAAACTAGTACAGATGGAAAGATTGCATTTTTCTGATAATTTTTCATATATAAATCATTTCAATCTGAGCTACGGTTGAATTGATATGAATTTTTGAAGTTTAAAACAATTTCTGGAATTTCTGATTAAATTTAAATCCTGAATTCATATTATTGCGCCAGCATGACGTCAGCACGACGTCAACGGTCAACTGGGCTGGTCCGGGTCAAACCTGACGTGTGGGGCCCACACGTCAGTGACAGGGGGTTAAACAGGGGTTAATTTAGTTCTAATTAAAAGTTAGTGGGCACCGGGGCCCACTGTCAGTGTCAGGGGGGTTAGTTAATGGTGATTAGCACTAAGCTAATCACCTGACGGGCCGGGCCCACATGGCAGGGCTCAGGCGACGGGGCTCGCCGCCGGCGACCTCTGGACGCGGCGGAGTCCGCGCCACAGGCCACGGGGACGGCGTCTGAGAGCACCGGGGCGTAGCCCAGGCTCTCGCGCATCTGGTAGGGCAGGTGGAAGTAGCGGGGGAGGCCGGAGCTCGCCGGAGCAAAGCTCGCGGCGGCGACCGGAGCTCGGACTTCGAGCGGGAACGGGCTGCGGGGCACGGGGAGGCTGCGAGCGGGTCCGCGTGACTCGCCAGAGTGCACTGAGTGCAATGGCGAGCTCGGCTGCGGCCTGCGGCGGCTGTGGCCACGACGGCGAGGAGCTGCGGCGGCGATGGCTTCGGCCATGGTGGGGAACGGCGCTACGGCGCGGAAACGAGGGGGAGAAGAGAGGGGAACGGCGGCGGAGCTCACCGCGGACCTCCAGGGCTGCTCGTTGTGGCCGGGGACGCGTTGGAGACGGCGAATCGGAGTCGGCGGTCGACGGCGTCCGAGGAGGAAGACCATGGCGACGGCGGCTACGCAGGGCGTCCGGAGGTTCGTGGCTCGACGAGGAGGTGGAGGGGGTTGTGGCGGAGCTCGGAAGCGTGTCGGGGAGGCGAGGGGAGGCCGGTGGCGATGGCTATGGCGAACGGCGGCGACCGACGCGTTCGGACACGGGAAGAGAGAGAGCGAGGGAGAGGAGAGGAAGAATCGGGGGAGAGTGAGAGGGTACGGGGGGGCTGCGTGGCGTCGTCCGGCGTCCCAGGGCGACGAGGAGGCTCCAGGCAAGCAGGGAGGGAGGTGGCGTGGCGCGGTGGCGCGCGCGCGTCGGGCACGCGCCGTCCCCCTGTCGGGGAGGAAGACGACAGAGGAGGGGGCCAGGTGGCTGGGCCGCCTGCTGGCTGGGCCGGCCTGCTGCGGCTGGGCTGCACAGGGGGGAGCCCCAGGTAAGCCCCTCCTTCTTTTTATTTTTGTTTTCTAATTTTTCTGACATTGTTTTGATTTAAATAAAATATTAAATCATTTTATTACCTTATGCCAATTTTTGCAGGAGCTAGATATATTATTCCAGAGCTCCCCAACAGGTGGCATAATTTTTGGACATATATTAATATATATAACTAATATATTTCCAATGCAAATATTTATGCATTAATCCAAATGGCCAAAATAAATATCCATGAGCTCCTAAAAATATTGGTTTGATTTTTATCTCTGTCCAATATTTTCAGAGAGCAACATGAGCATTTTCTTGGACCCTTTTGGAGAAATTTTTATTTGGGTCATTTTCAAAAATGATTCTGAGGGTTCCACCAATCCTCATTTCAAATTTAAATGAAATTTAAACATGATGCACAAATGACTAGCTAGTCTAGGTCATACCAGACTAGGGATGTGACAACTCGCCCCCACTTGAAAGAATCTCGTCCCGAGATTCAGGGGTCGACGGAAAGAAAGCGGGGTACTCCAGTCGAAGACGATCTTCTCGCTCCCAAGTAGCTTCTCTCTCGGAATGATGAGACCACTGAACTTTGAGAAACTTGATGTTCTGACGTCGAGTGACACGCTCTGCTTGATCAAGAATGCGAACCGGGTACTCTCGGTATGTGAGGTTATCTTGGAGATCAAGCGTTTCATGGTCCACTCCGCGGATGGGATCCGAGAAGCAACGCCTGAGTTGAGAGACGTGGAAGACATCATGAATTCGAGAAAGATGTGGGGGTAGTTCCAATTGGTAGGCAACCTCTCCTCGTTTAGCGAGAATGCGAAAAGGACCAATGTAACGAGGAGCCAACTTGCCCTTGATACCGAAACGATGGGTACCCTTCAAAGGAGTAACCCGAAGGTAAGCTTGGTCGCCAATTTCATAAGTCATATCCTTATGATGACGATCATACTGACTCTTTTGACGAGATTGGGCTGTTTTCAAATTCTCACGAATGATGCGAACTTGCTCTTCTGCCTCCTGGATCATGTCCGGTCCAAAGAATTGTCTTTCACCGGTTTCTGACCAGTTCAAAGGTGTTCGACATCTTCGTCCATAGAGAACCTCAAAAGGAGCTTTCTTGAGGCTGGATTGGTAGCTATTGTTATAAGCAAACTCGGCGAAAGGAAGACATTTCTCCCAATCCATACCGAATGAGATAACGCAAGCTCTGAGCATGTCTTCGAGAATTTGATTGACCCGTTCCACCTGACCACTCGACTGAGGGTGGAAAGCGGTACTGAAGGAAAGATGGGTTCCCATGGCAGTTTGGAAACTCTCCCAGAAATGAGAAGTGAAAAGACTGCCACGGTCTGAATTGATCTCTAGTGGAACACCATGAAGTGACACTATTCGAGAAATATATAAGTCAGCAAGCTGACTAGCAGTGATATTTCTCGAACAGGAAGGAAGTGAGCCACTTTGGAAAGACGATCAACGACTACGAAGATAGCGTTATTCCCTCTCTTGGTCCTGGGAAAGCCGGTGATGAAGTCCATACCAACTTTATCCCATTTCCATTCAGGAATAGCTAAAGGCTGAAGGGTGCCAGCAGGCCTTTGATGCTCTGCCTTAACGCGACGACAAACGTCACATTTAGCAATGAACTCAGCGATTTCTCTCTTCATCCTAGTCCACCAGAACCTCTGGCGTAGGTCCTGATACATCTTAGTACTACCGGGATGAATCGTGAGAGGAGATTCATGCGCCTCCTTGAGAATCAATTGTCGAAGATGTTGCTTCTTGGGGACCACCAGGCGGTTCCCAAAGAAAACAACACCTCGAGCATCAACAGAGAAACTACCAGCAACTCCCTTCTTAATGTTATCCTTGATACGAGAAATACCCGTATCATATTGCTGGCTAGTTATGATCTGATCCTCAAGAGTAGGTTTCGCCACCAAGGTAGAAAGGAATCCGTGAGGAGCAATGTGAAGGTTAAGCTTACCGAATTCCTCATGGAGGAGGGGTTGGCCTTGCTGCAACATGAGATTGTTGCAATAGGATTTACGGCTTAGCGCATCAGCCATGACATTGGCTTTGCCTGGGGTGTAGGTAATCCCTAGATCATAATCTGTGATCAACTCCAACCAACGTCTTTGCCTAAGGTTCAAATCTGGTTGGGTGAAGATATACTTGAGACTCTGGTGATCGGTGTAGATCTCGCAACGTTTACCAAGGAGATAATGTCGCCAGGTCTTGAGTGCATAGACTACGGCTGCAAGCTCTAGATCATGTGTAGGATAATTCTCCTCATGTGGATGCAACTGTCGAGATGCATAGGCAATCACATGACGATCCTGCATAAGAATGCAACCTAGTCCCTGTCGTGAGGCGTCGCAGTAGATAATAAAGTCTTTAGTGAAATCCGGTGGCACAAGTATGGGAGCAGAGGTCAGGCGCCTTTTCAGTTCCTGAAAACTGTACTCACACTGTGGGGACCACTCGAACTTTTTATCTTTCTTGAGAAGTTCCGTGAGGGGTTTGGCTACTTTGGAGAAGTTTTCAACAAAGCGGCGACAATAGCTGGCTAGACCAAGGAAACTCCTAACTTGTTTAACGGTCTCAGGTGGAGTCCAATCGAGAACGGCTTGAACTCTCTCGGGATTGACAGCAATGCCCTTACCAGAGATTACGTGGCCTAAGTAGGTCACTTCTGACAACCAAAATTCACACTTGGAGAACTTGGCATAAAGGCGGTGCTCTCTGAGTTTTTCTAAAACAAGTCTAAGATGTTCGGCATGCTCTTCCTCGTTCTTCGAGTAAATAAGAATATCATCGAGGTAAACCACGACGAACTTATCTAAGTACTCCATGAAGATCGAGTTCATCAAGCGGGAGAATGTAGCTGGAGCGTTGGTTAGACCAAAGGACATGACGGTGTACTCGTACTGACCATAACGAGTGACAAAAGCTGTCTTGGGAATGTCCCCGTTTCTGATTTTGATTTGGTGGTATCCTAACCTCAAATCCATCTTGGAGAAGACTGAGGATCCAGCGAGCTGATCATACAGGTCGTTGATCCTGGGGAGCGGATACTTGTTCTTTATCGTGACCAAATTAACGGGACGATAATCTACAACCATCCGGTCCGTACCATCCTTTCTTCTTGACAAAGAGGACGGGGCAAGCCCAAGGAGAAGAACTAGGACGGATGAAACCCTTTTGCAAGGACTCATCGAGTTGCTTCTTAAGCTCGGCTAGTTCTAAGGGTGCCATCTTGTAAGGTCTCCTAGAGATTGGAGCTGTTCCTGGAATAAGATCTATGACGAACTCTACATCTCTGTCAGGTGGAACACCTGGCAGTTCCTCTGGAAAGACATCCAGAAAGTCACGGACTACCGGGATATCTTCAAGGTCTAGAAGAGGGCTGGCATTAAGAGAATAGAGCTGACGCTTTGCAACTCTAGTGGAGACGGTGACTATCTTGCCAGATGGGTGTGTAAGCTGAACAGATCTGGTGTAACAATCAATCTTGGCATGAGGAGCTGTCATCCAGTCCATACCCAAGATGATGTTAATATCTGAGGACTTGAGGGCTACAAGTGATGCAAGGAATACAAGTCTATCAACAAGGATTTCATTACCATGGCTTACACTAGAGGTTTGCCATTTGGATCCAGGAGTTTGGATGACTAGTGGAGTTGGCATATCACAAAATGACAGATCGTGCAAGTTAGCATAGCTTTCCGAAATGAAGGAGTGAGATGCTCCAGTATCGAATAGAACTGATGCTGGGTGACAATTGACAAGGAGTGTACCAAGAACGACATCCGGATCATCATGAGCGTCTTTAGCTGAGACGTGATGCACACGTCCACGTTCAGTGGGGGCTGACTTGACACTGATCATCTTGCGTGATGGTTTAACACAGCCAACAGTCTTCTCGGGCTGGGGTGGAGCATAACTAGTCTGAGAGCAGTCACGTGCATAGTGTCCTGGCTTCCCGCATGTGAAGCAAGTCCCTGAGGTTGGACGTGGACCCGCACTAACAAGCGGTCTACCAGTAGGCCTGGGTGAAACATATGACTGAGCTGGGGGAGACACCACATGAGATGACCTTGGTGTATAACCGGAAGGAAAAGCGGAGTTTGGAACCCAAATCCGGCGCTTCTGGGAACTAGAGCCAGAGGAAGATCCCAAATTACGGGTGTTCTTACGAGACTCCTCGTAAGTGAGCTGAGCTGTCTCGGCATTGATGGCCTTGTTCACAAGGGCTTGGAATGTATCACAATGATGCAGGTGGAGATCACGGCGCAACTTGGGGTTGAGACCCTTTCGGAACCTAGCCTGCTTCTTGGCGTCCGTGGACACTTCTTCTGTGGCATAGCGGGCAAGGTTCTCGAACTCTCTGCTGTAACCATCAACAGCCATCTTACTCTGGGTGAGACTACAGAACTCTTCTCTCTTGCGATCGATGAGGGCTTCAGGAATGTGATGCTCGCGAAAAGCCTCAATGAAATCCTTCCAGGTAGGAATCTGACCGGCTGGAAGAATAGCCTCATTGTTCTGCCACCAAAGACTAGCAGGACCTTCCAGGTGGTATGTGGCAAAGGTGACCTTGTCATCTTCAGCTACGCTCGCGGAATGCAGCTTATGAGTGATGCTACGGAGCCAGTCATCTGCATCGAGTGGCTCGATGGAATGATGAAAGGTAGGTGGGTGCAAGCGAATGAAATCATGCATGGTAGCAGACCCTTTGAACTGATGTGCGGTGTTCTCCTCGATGCGTGCCAACAAACGGTTGGACTCACGCTTGTTCCTCTCCAATTCTAACATGAACTCTGCCAACGAAGGCTGGTCGGGAGGATCCTCATCCCTACCATCTCCGTGGTTCTGGCTACGAACAATAGAACTTGATGACATCCTGAGAAACGAAACCAGGGACGGAGTCAGCATCAACTATGGACTGTAGAATGTAGGACCAGGAATTAGTATCTCTCGAACTCCTAGGGAAATTCCGGCAGCATAACGGCAGTAAAATGCTCAGAATGAGACGTCCTACTAAAAAAAATGGGTGGTAACATACTCATCATCATCACTCAAGGTTCTGAGATAGTACTAAATAGACTACACCGGAAGTACTCGAAAACTGGGGTATGGCTCTGATCAACCAATCCTATGGGACTATGGAGTAGTAACACGTGATCCTAATAGACGGAAGGGAAAGCCTAGTTCCTTAACCCCGTCGGAAAGATAGGATGACTCAGATCAGAAGGTCATGAGGTAAAGGAGTAAAAAGAGCCTTATGTTCCAACCCACAATCAATTCCCTTACATAACTAAAGATTTTCTAGACTCAACTTCGACCAGTTTGGCTTGGTAATCCTACAGGCAGTCAGGCTCTGATACCAATGCTGTCAGGACCCCGACTCAATGCCACATCGATCTAGCATGTAACACCTCATATCACTTTGTGGCCTCATGCACGGTATCCCCACGGTGTCGCCTTACCTTTGCCCGGGACCGTTTGCGCCTTTTGGCACACGTATATGATGGTGTCGCTAGCATCCATATGATAAAGAGCCCGGGCTGACATGGCTAGTCGTAAACCCAAAGTGGCACTAACTTACAGGGACAGGCATCCATGACCCAGCATCGAACGTGTCGGTCATCAGCAAGTGAATCCAGGCTGTAGCACTGGGCTAACAGGACTCCGGTGAACCGGGCTGTAGCGGGCTAACAGGACTCCGGTATTCATCGCGTGACATTTCCCCGAAGGGACAGACACAGGATCGAAGAAGGACACATGCCGGCCAGCCTAAGTGTTCCGGAGCAGTAGCAAGCTACCAGGGCTCAGTGGAAGCACTAGGAGACATTTCCCGGTAAGAGAGGCTACCAAGAATAAACAACTAGATAGTCAGATCCCACACATAGCAATACACATTACACGTACGCATAACATGCAAGTATGTGCTGTACAACATGGCATCACAGCATAACTCAACAATCATATAGATAAAGGCTCAGAAGAGCCATCATAGCATTTATTGCAAACCGGGGTCACAAGACCCGTCATACAGAGCATACAAGCAACAAGCGGAAGCATTACATGTCTGGGTACAGACACCTACAAATGAAAAAGGCCGAAGAGCCTGACTATCTACAACATCCGATCAAGATCGTAGCTGAGGTACAAGCTACTCGTCGAAGTCCACGGAACACTAATAAGACCGAAGTCTCCGCTGCAAAAACATAAATAAAGCAACATGAGTACAAAGGTACTCAGCAAGACTTACATCAGATCCTATCATACATGCATTTGTATCAAGAGGGTAATGTGGGGTTTAGTTGCAGCAAGCCAGCTTTGACTCTATGGCTATCCTGTTCTACGACTACCAGAAACTCTTGAGATGATATGGCGCACACGAGTCCACTATTCACCACACAATACACTACTATGGATTCATCCCCGTCTCCCTACGAGAAGGCCATCCATAGCACTCACACTTGTCTTGAGCATTTTAGAGTATCCACTTCAAGTTGTCTATGTACCATGTAAGCATCCAAGAAGTCCATAACCGCGGACCCGGCTATTCGAATAGATCATGTTAACCCTGCAGGGGTGTACTTCTTCACACACGCTCTCGCCACTTACCACCATGTACACGTCATGTATCTCGGCAACCTTCAAGCGGAAGCCTGGCGAGGGTGTCGGCCATGACCTGACTAACCACACAAGACTCTAGTCTAGGTTTATCGCCTATTCGGGTTCCATCCGCAAGGAGATCCGGCCGAGGTGTCGCTCACGACCCCAAACGATGTGAGCAGGGTTCCCAAGCCCAGCATCCGGGTGCCACTTGGTACACCGTGCCACGTGTGCCTAGTCTGTCCCAAGCCCACCCTGCCGGGTGCCACTTGGTAGAAAAATAGCACTACCTACAAACACCAGAAACTAGTTGCGACTCCTGGACAGAGACCAAGATGGTTAATAAGTCGAGAGGGGTCGAGTTACCGGAACCCAATGTGTGGTAGTATCGAGTCATTGGACAACATACATAGAACTCAGTGTTTAAGGACGGTTCCAATGAGACAACCCGCCATGTACTCCTACATGGCCTCTCACCGCTACCTTTACCAAATCGTGTTCACACACTTCACTCTCAGCATTAGAACATATCGTAACACTCCAATTCATTCCCAATGAACCAGACCTGACACACTCTAAGCAATAGCAGGCATAGCATGGTAGGAACACAACATGGCTCAATCAACTCCTACACATGCTAGTGGGTTTCAACTATTTACTGTGGCAATGACAGGTCATGCAGAGGAATGGGTTCAGCTACCGCAGCACAAAGTAGCAGATGAATCGTTGTTGTCCAAATGCAATAACTGAGAGCAGGAGCGAGAGAGTAGGGTTTTATCGAAATGAACAAGGGGGTTTGCTTGCCTGGTAAATCAACAGAGGAGGCACTGCTTCACAGACAGGTACTCTGGAACGGTCTCCGGAGCAAGACCTATCGAGAAGGAACGGTGCCGGCAATCAATACACAAACATATGCAACAATATGATGCATGAACATGGCATGAAGATGTGATGTTGTTTGAGCTAATGCAACTAGTATTCATTTGGTTTGAAGTCCATTTGAACCAAAGGTTCAAATGCATCTCCAAATTAAGCTCCTATATATGCCATAATGTGTTTTCTCATATTCAGCATGTATAAGTTGGTTTGTCATGCATGAAACTAGTACAGATGGATAGATTACATTTTTCTGATAATTTTTCATATATAACTTATTTTAATCTGAGCTACGGTTGAATTGTTATGAATTTTTGAAGTTTAAAACAATTTCTGGAATTTTCTGATTTAATTTAATCCAGAAATATATATATTGCGCCAGCATGACGTCAGCACGACGTCAACGGTCAACTGGGCTGGTCCGGGTCAAACCTGACGTGTGGGGCCCACACGTCAGTGACAGGGGGGTTAACAGGGGTTAAATTAACTTAATTAAAAGGTTAGGGGGCACCGGGGCCCACATGTCAGCCTCAGGGGGTTAATTAACAGTGATTAGCACTAAGCTAACCACCTGCCGACGGGGCCCACTCGTCAGGCCGGCGAGGTCGTCGGCGGCGACCTCTGGACGCGGCGGCGTCCGCGAAACAGGCCACGGGGGCGGCGTCGAAGAGCACCGGGGCGTAGCCCGGGCTCTCGCGCATCTGGTGGGACAGGTGGGAGGAGCGGGGAAGGCCGGAGCTCGCCGAAGCAAAGCTCGCAGCGGCGGCCGAAGCTTGGCTTCGAGCGGGAACGGGCTGCGGGGCACGGGGAGGCCACCTGAGGAGCTCGGCGGCACCCTCGTGGCACTGGGAGCGCGAAGGGATGCTCGGTTTGGGCGGAGGCAGGCCGAGACGGTGACGGCGACATGGACGGCGGCGAGAGGCTTCGGCCGTGGTGGGGAACGGCGCTACGGCGCGGAAACGAGGGGGAGAAGAGAGGGGAACGGCGGCGGAGCTCACCGCGGACCTCCACGGCTGCTCGTTGTGGCCGGGAACGCGTTGGCGACGGCGAATCGGAGTCGGCGGTCGACGGCGTCCGAGGAGGAAGACGATGGCGATGACGGCTCTACGGGGCGTCCGGAGGTTCGTGGTTCGACGAGGAGGTGGAGGGGGTTGTGGCGGAGCTCGTAAGCGTGTCGGGGAGGCGAGGGGAGGCCGGTGGCCACGGCAACGGCGAGCGGCGGCGGCGATGGCGCTCGGGTGTGCGAGGAAGAGAGCAGGGGGAGAGGAGGAGGGCGAGGGAGAGTGCGAGGGGGTCGGGGTGGCTGCGTGGCGTCGTCCGGGGCATCCAGACGAGGAGGGGAGAGGCAGGCAGGCAGGCGAGCTGGTGGCGTGGCGCGGTGGCGCGCGCGCGCGCCGGGCACGCTCCCCTCCCTCTGTCGAGGACGAAGACGACAGAGGAGGAGGCGGCCTGGGCCGCCTGCTGGCTGGGCCGACCTGCTGCTGCTGGGCCAGAGGCGCCAGGCGGAAGCCCAGGTAAGGTTTTCCTGTTTAATTCTGTTTTCTATTTTTTTCTGACATTTGTTTTGATTTAGTAAAAATACTAAATCAATTTATTTACTTATGCCAGTTTTTGCAGGGGCTAACTATATTATTCCATTGCTCCTTTATAAATGGCATAATTTTTGGACCATATTTCATATATATAACAATATATATCCAAAGCAAATAATTATCGGATTAATCCAAATGGCCAAAATTAAATATCCATGAGCTCCTAAAAATATTGGTTTGATTTTTATCTCTGTCTAATATTTTCAGAGGGCAACATGAGCATTTTCTTCGACCCTTTTGGAGAAATTTTTATTTGGGTCATTTCAAAAATGATTCTGAGGGTTCCACCAAACCTCATTTCAAATTTAAATGAAATTTAAATATGATGCACAAATGGCTAGCTGGTCTAAGTCATACCAGACTAGGGATGTGACATACGTCTCCAACGTATCTATAATTTATGAAGTATTCATGTTATTATATTATCAACCTTGGATGTTTTATATGCATTTATATGCTATTTTATATGATTTTTGGGACTAACCTATTAACCTAGTGCCTAGTGCCAGTTTCAGTTTTTCCCTTGTTTTTGAGTTTTACAGAAAAAGGAATATCAAACGGTGTCCAATTGACGTGCCAATTTTGACAATTTTTATGGACCAAAAGAAGACCCCGGAGTAAAAGAGTTGGGCCAGGAGAGTCCTGGGGCGCCCACGAGGGTGGGGGGCGCGGCCACCCCCCAGGCACATGGGCCTGCCTCGTGGACGCCTCGGGAACCTCCTTGCCGTGAGACCGATGCCAAAAATTCCTATAAATACAGAAACCTCGGAAAATTAACCTAGATCGGGAGCTCTGCCGCCAGAAGCCTCCGTAGCCACCGAAAACCAATCTAGGCCCTCTCCGGCACCCTGCCGGAGGGGGCCATCATCACCGGAGAGCATGGAGGAGGATCCCGGAGGGGACATCATCACCATGAAGGCCAAGGACCAGAGGGAGAACCTCTCCCCATCTAGGGGGATGCCATGGAGGAGGAAGCACAAGGGGGAGAACCTCTCCTCCTCTCTCTCAGTTGTACCGGAGTGCCATCGGGAGGGGAATCATCGTCGTGGTGATCGTCTACATCAACATCACCATCATCATCACCATCCTCATCTCTTTTACGCGGTCCACTCTCCCGCACCCCGCTGTAATCCGTACTTGAACATGGTGCTTTATGCCACATATTATGATCCAATGATGTGTTTCCATCCTATGATGTTTTGAGTAGATACCTTTTGTCTTTGGGTTGATTGATGATCTAGATTGGTATGAGTTGTATGTTTTACTTTGATGCTGTCCTATGATGCCCTCCGTGTCATGCAAGTGTGAGAGGTTCCCGCTGTAGGGTGTTGCAATACGTTCACGATTCGCTTATAGTGGGTTGGTTAGTGACTCAAACACAAACCCGAGTAAGGGGGTTGTTGCGTATGGGAATAAAGAGGACTTGATGCTTTAATGCTATGGTTGGGTTTTACCTTAATGATCTTTAGTAGTTGCGGATGCTTGCTAGAGTTCCAACCATAAGTGCATATGATCCAAGTAGAGAATTTAGCTTATGCCTCTCCCTCATATGAAACTGCAATAGTGATTACAGGTCTTGTTAACGATTTTCTAGGACAATTCTGCACACCGATCCACCATTATTCCACACTCACTATTTATAATATTTAGTAATATATTCTAACTTTATGATAACAACACCTACTTTTATATTTTATCTCTCCGATATCATACAAAGTTATCCACTTCATTCCCACAACGTAGTTTTATTTATCGTTTCTAGTTGGATGCAAACATTCGGTGTACGTAGAGTCGTATCAGTGGCAGATAGGGCTTGAGACAATATTGATCTTACCTTTAGCTCCTTGTGGGTTCGACACTCCATACTTATCACTTCCACCTTTGGAAATTGCTACGATGATTCCCTGCACTTGGGGATTATCATACACCACTCCTTGTATGCGTTGCGACGCGCACGCACTTCGGTTTTCCGTGCATCCTTGACAAGCCGGGTGTTAATCTTCTGGTCATGCAATAGCACTAACGCCACCCTCATCACACTAAAGCCGACCATGTCCAGCAATGATGAGCGTGTCTCTCATCGCGGCCGCCGTGCCCAGAGGCGGTGCTGGAGCTCTGCCACATTGCCGGCCCCCACGACCCACATGAACGGTTGTCGGTGGCGAGGAGGTCGTGGGCCAGCTCCTCCATTGGACTAGTCTGCGCCACGTCGCCCCGACAGGTGTGCCCCACATGTCAGTTTCCCTGTTTTCCCGGCAAAATTCGAGCGTGAGTGATCAGCGTTGCGCATTAGGCGCATAACAGGTGGTTTTTGTGCCCTAGTTCAAATGTGGTACAGTACCAAGTTGTTACCCTAGCCCCAAGTGTGGTGGTTTTGGGTACAATACCACCCTTTTCCTTTTCAAGTAGTGAAGCATAACACTTGATTAAGTAGCCGGATGGTGCGCTAAATGTATGTGTCCAACTGTCTGAAGGAATAATTGAGGTGTGCCCGGTCCGTGCCCGCATTTAGGGGTCCAACTTACCATGTTCCGGCAGTAGTAACTATACTAGTCCCTACGTACCCCCTCTGTTTTTATTTACTCTGCATTTTAGCTTTGCTCAGAGTCAAACTTTGTAAACTTTGACAAACTTTATTGAGAGAAATAATAACATATACAATAACAAATCAATACCATTAGATTAACTATTGAATATACTTTCAGATCATATACATTTTCTATTGTAAATGTTCATATTTCTACTCTTACTAGCAAGATGCCCATGCGCTGCACGTAACATCAAGATGCATTTGTATGACTAGTTTATCTTGTGAGAGAAAATGATGAACGAGGGAAGGCTTTATTTGCAAATGTGGAGAGGTGTGTGGGTACCTTTTTGCAAAATTGCCATAGTTTCCTTCCTATCCGTCAGATACAAATCGGACGACCTATATTATAGGATGGCGGGCACACCATCATCACCAACTCTGCTTTTTATAAGAGTGTAGATAAAAAGTAGAGCTGGTCATGATGGTGTGCCCGCCATCCAGCAATATAGGCCATCAGATCTATATCTAACGGATGGGAATGAAACTATGACAATTTACCCGCACTCCTCTCCACATTTGTAGATAAGGCCTTCCCTCGTTCATCCTTTTCTCCACAAGATCTTGATATTCCATGCAACGCACGGAAAACTTGCTAGTTTTCTATAAATTTGTTCAAATTTTATGATGTTTTACTTTACTCAAACCTAATATGTAGAGTAAATAAAAACAAAGGGAGTATCTTACTCCGTGACCAAGACGGAAGGGAAAACGAGTCAACTTGTTGTTCATATGAGTCGTTCAAGTATAATCATGTGGCGTTGCTTAGTTCTCATTCCTCTCCAACTCTCTTCTCCATCGATCATGTCGCCCTCCGGTCGAGTCCATCCTCCCGCATGCCTCATTTGAACATTCCACCGAGTATTATTCACATGTGGGCCTAGGCCATGCTTGTATTTCCAATGTTGTAATTTGTCCGACATGCATACAAACAAACGGTTCGTTTAAAGTTTCACTTTGCCTCCACTACGTGTCGCTTCCCTTCTTAGTTTTGACATCCCATTCGGTTCATGCCCCGACACATCTTGGCGAGATCGGTTGATGTTGAGAGATCAATTGCGTTTCGTGCAAGGAGATAAAGGTTTGGTCTGTTTCTATGATAGAAATGACCCGCGGTGGGGGGGGGGGTCTGTGGGGATTAGAGGGAGTATATTGTACATTCATACGTGAAACAAACATATTGTACCCACCCTAGTCCTCTCTCAATCGATCTCTGGACCCCGTGATGAAATCGAGAGAGAACGAGTGGGTGCATGTGTGATACCTAAGGTAAATTCAAAATTTTGGACCGGTGATCATAGCATCTGCAAATCATATATAAATGGTATTCAATGTTTGTTTCGCTTTTGAACATACAATATACGCCCTCCGATCCTTTCTAGTTTACATATAAGTTTTATGTGTAGTCAAAGTGTCTCTACTTTGATCAGACTTAAAGAAAAAAGTATCAACATTCAACAATGCCCAATCTATATTGTTAGATTAATACATACTCCTAGATTTTTATTCAAATAGAGATGGTTTCCAATTTGTTTTCAACCACGTGAATGTGCTTGTTCTCGCACATGCTCTTCCTACTAGGATTTCACCACGTATAGCCGGTCCAACATTAACTTTTTTAAGCTCCCTGTCCAATAGTACTAGTGGAGTACTAACAACATCTGTAGTAGAGTATGTGGTGCTCATAGTACTCCCTCCTTCCATTTATATAGGGCCTAATAAGGCCTAGTCAAAAGACTATAAGACTTGTCATGTCATTAAAATCCTACTTGGAGGAGTGAAAAGAGAGGAGAGAGAGTGAAGCGTGCTCTTATTCTACAGCCCGGCTATAACACATAGATCAAGTAAAAATAGTATGCATGCAACTCTCTTCCAATCATATACTCCCTCCTTTCCGGTTTATTAGGCTCAATTCAAAATTTTCACCAACCAAGGTACATGGTGAGTGGTGGAATTCTTTTTGTAGTTTGCAAAAGCACCCAATTAATGATCTTGTTTTCCTCAAAAAATTATGTTTACCAATGCATTAATTGTAATGCATGCATGCATAAAGTACATGCATTGGTCAATTTTCTATTAATACTTGCATGCATTCATTTAATGCACCTTGAAATCTGAACATGTGATGGAGAACAACCAAATTAAGCCTTATAAAATGGAAAAACTAAAATTTTGAGATAAGCCCTATAAACCGGAAAGGACGGAGTACCTTGCTCATGCAAATGTTAAATGCTTAGAGCCAACCTAATAGCCATTCTAAGAGCCAACATATTACTTATATGAGTATTTTTTTATGATGGCTCTAAGTGAGGTGGCATCACTTTACAACCAACAGCTAGCTACATTATTAACCATGCTCGCCTTTTTCAAAACCGCCTTTGACTATTGACAAGATTAATAGTACATGAGATGTATAATGTGAAAATTATATCACTGGAAGCTCCTTTCGCACACGAATTTGACCGTATGCTTTGTGTAAGTTGCATCTTATATATTATTACTCTAACATTTGGTCAAAGTTAGCCTCGAAAAACGCATTAGGCCCTGTATAGATGGAAGGAGGGAGTAGTAGTGGAAGTGGATCCTATGACGTAGATATCCCTACCTTACCCTCCCTTTCGGTCACTTACAGGCGGGCCCCATGCTTGCTAGGCCTGCATGTTAGTAACTCAATGGGTTTGGCTACGTCAGGGGATCCTCATCCGTAGTTAGTATACTCCCTCTGTTTTTATTTACTCCGCATAAAACAGAGGGAGTATGATATAGGATGAAATCCTAGAGGGGGATCTTTTCACACTTGGAGGGGGAAAAGGGCAAACTCTCAAGAACACAAAGAGGAAATCACTCAAACAATTCCCCAATTACACATCCACTAGAATAGCAATACATGATCCACAAGTCACAAACACAATCAAAAGAAAGATACAATGGCAAAGTTCTTCCCACTCCTAGGAGATGAGGTCTTGAAGATAGTCTTCTCCTAGAGGAGGTCTTGAAGATAGTATTCTCCTAGAGGAGGTCTTGAAATCCACGAGGATTCTTACCAAAGGGACCTTGATTCCACAAGCGGGAAGGTAGAAGGAGCAAAGCTCACAAATATCTCATCTCACACTTTTCTAACCCTAAACATAGCCCTAGGTACGGTTTATATAGTCTTGGGGTCGAAGTAGATGAAGAGGGGCTTGGATTGGGGATCAGAGCCGTCCATCCTGGGAGGCCCGTGCGCACGGGGTAAGTTGGCCCCGTGCACACGGGGGTCCCGTGGGCACGGTACAGGCCCGTGCGCACGGGGTGCTCCAGCGTCAACTTCCTGGATAGCCCATGGGCACGGGGTCTCGGGGGCCGTGCGCACGAGGTCACCTGGGACTTCCAGTTTCGCTGCTGTTGCACTCCATCTTGGTCCGTGTGGCCTTGCAGTGGTTCCTCTTCTCCTTGGGGGTGCTCCTAAGACTCTTGGTGGTGTTCCTCTTCGTACCTAATGAGACATAGCGTATCTTGGCGACGTAGCAACAATGTTCCATTCGTATCCATATGCAAGCTAAGTAGGAAGGAGTTCACCTTGGTTTCCAAAGCACGTGCCCAAGCTCTTGTCATAGGTCCACATGGGGCTTGATGTGTCGATGTAGAGTCCATGGGGATGATGGAAGGATGCTCCGCATCATCTCCCCCCCCCCCTTGGGAGAGATCCGTCCATGGATCATGATCTTCATCACCATGGTACTTGGCCAAGTCTTTAACGTTGAATGTGTTGCTCACATTGTACTTGTCTCGTGGGATGTCGACCTTGTAGGCATTGTCGTTGTAGCGTGCGAGTATCTTGAATGGGCCATCGGCTCTTGGAAGGAGCTTGGGCTTGCGCTCCTTGGGAAAACGATCCTTGCGGAGATGTACCCAAACTAGGTCACCCGGTTGGAACACCATTGGGGACTTGTTGGAGTTGCGATTGGTCGCGAGTCGTTGTACTTGGCGCTCTATGGTGTGCCTTGTATCTTCATGCATCTTCTTGAGGTGGTTCACATGGTCGCTCGCGTCCATGTTGATGAGCTCTTGTAGTGGTAGAGGAAGAATGTCCAATGGGGACAATGGGTTGAATCCATAGACGACCTCGAAAGGGGACTTGCCGGTAGTCAAATGTTTTGCACGGTTGTAGGCGAACTCGGCGATTGGGAGACACTCCTCCCCCTCCTTGATGTTCTTCTTGATCAAGACTCGTAGTAGAGTGGAGAGTGTACGGTTTGTCACCTCCGTTTGGCTGTCGGTTTGAGGGTGGTACGCCGTGGAGAAGAGTAACTTGATTCCGAGCTTGGCGCATAAGGTCTTCCAAAAGTAACTTGATGAACCACAAGTATAGGGGATCTATCGTAGTCCTTTCGTAAGTAAGAGTGTCGAACCCAACGAGGAGTAGAAGGAAATGATAAGTGGTTTTCAGCAAGGTATTCTCTGCAAGTACTGAAATAATTGGTAACAGATAGTTTTGTGATAGGATAAATTGTAACGAGCAACAAGTAACAAAAGTAAATAAAGTGCAGCAAGGTGGCCCAATCCTTTTGTAGCAAAGGACAAGCCGGAACAAACTCTTATAATAGGAAAAGCGCTCCCGAGGACACATGGGAATATCGTCAAGCTAGTTTTCACCACATTCATATGATTCGCGTTCGATACTTTGATAATTTGATATGTGGGTGGACCGGTGCTTGGGTGCTGTTCTTACTTGAACAAGCATCCCACTTATGATTAACCTCTATTCCAATCATCCGCAACTACAACAAAAGTATTAAGGTAAACCTAACCATAGCATGAAACACGTGGATCCAAATCAGCCCCTTACGAAGCAACGCATAAACTAGGGTTTAAGCTTCTATCACTCTAGCAACACATCATCTACTTATTACTTCCCAATGCCTTCCTCTAGGCCCAAATAATGGTGAAGTGTTATGTAGTCGACGTTCACATAACACCACTAGAGGCTAGACAACATACATCTTATCAAAATAACAAACAAATACCAAATTCACATGACTACTAATAGCAACACTTCTCCCTTGTCATCAGGAACAAACGTCATTACTCACAAAGCATATTCATGTTAAAAATTAGAGGGGTAATAATATGCATATAGGATCTGAACATATGATCTTCCACCAAATAAACCAACTAGCATCAACTACAAGGAGTAATCAACACTACTAGCAACCTACTAGAACCAATCCCGGACTTTGAGACAAGAATTGGATACAAGAGATGAACTAGGGTTTGGAGATGAGATGGTGCTGGTGAAGATGTTGATGGAGATTGCCCTCTCCCGATGAGAGGAGCGTTGGTGATGATGATGGTGATGATTTCCCCCTCCCGGATGGAAGTTTCCCCAGCAGAACAGCTCTGCCGGAGCTCTAGATTGGATCCGCCAAGGTTCCGCCTTGTGGCGGCGGAGTCTCATCCCGAAAAGTTCCTTCTTATTTTTTTCTCATCGAAAGACTTTATATAGAAGAAGATGGACGTCGGAGAGCCACCAGGGGGCCCACGAGGTAGGGGGGCGCGCCCTAGGGGGGGGGCACCCCCACCCTCGTGAGCAGGGTGTGGGCCCCCTGGCCTTCATCTTTGGCGAGGATTTTTCTTTATTTATTTGAAGATGTTCCGTGGAGTTTCAGGACTTTTGGAGTTGCGCAGAATAGGTCTCTAATATTTTCTCCTTTTACAGCCCAGAATTCCAGCTGCCGACATTCTCCCTCCTTATGTAAACCTTGTAAAATAAGAGAGAATAGCCATAAGTATTGTGACATAAAGTGAAGTAACATTCCATACTGCGATAAATATCGATATAAAAGCATGATGCAAAATGGACGTATCAACTCCCCCAAGCTTAGGCCTCACTTGTCCTCAAGCGAAAAGCCGATAACAATAAATATGTCCTCATGTTTAGAGGTGGAGGCGTCGATAAAAGTAAAATACGTACATGAAGGCATCATGATTATTCTCATAACAGCAACATATATAGATTTTGTCATATGATTACTTATGTTCAAGTGATGATCTATTCACAATGCAAAAGTATAAATCATAAACCTTATTGGGCTCCGACAAACTATAATCTCAGTCATTGAAGCAATTGCAATTTATCATAACATCGGAAAGAGTCTATGTCAGAGCTAAAAAGCAAGTCCACATACTCAACTATCATTTCATCCTCCATAATTGCTAACACTCACGCAATACTTGTGGTTATGGAGTTTTAATGGGACACATAGAAAGATAGGGGCTTATAGTTTTGCCCCACAACCTTTTACCTCAAGGGTAATGTCAACAATAATGGTTCATGCTCCCCTACATCCAATTAGATATATATATATATATATATATATATATATATATATATATATATCATGTTCTTTCCAACATGCCGAGCTTGCCAAAGGATAAAATGAAAAAAGAAAAGGTGAAGATCACCGTGACTCTTGCATAGGGTAGAAGATAATAATAAAGGATAGGCCCTTCGCAGAGGGAAGCAGAGGTTGCCATGCACTTTTACGGTTGGATGCATAAAATCTCAATGCGAAAGAACGTCACTTTATATTGCCCCTTGTGATATAAACCTTTATTATGCAGTCCATCGCTTTTATTACTTCCACATCACAAGATCGTATAAAGCTTATTTCTCCCACACCAATCAATCATACATATTTAGAGCAATTTTTATTGCTTTGCACCGATGACAACTTACTTGAAGGATCTTACTCAATCCATAGGTAGATATGGTGGACTCTCATGGAAAAACTGGTTTAAGGGTATTTGGAAGCACAACTAGTATTTCTACTTGGTGCTGAGAATTTGGCTAGCATGAGGGGGAAAGGCAAGCTCAACAAGTCAGAGGATCCATGACAACATACTTTATCTCAGATATAAGAAAGACATAACTCATTACGTTGTCTTCCTTGTCCAACATCAACCCTTTAGCATGTCATATTTTAATGAGTGCCCCCAATCATAAAAGATGTCTATGATAATATATCTATATGTGAAAACCTCTCTTTCCTTATTACTTCCTATTAATTGCAACAATGACCAAAGCTATGTCTACCAACTCCCAACAACTTTTAATCATCATACTCTTTCTATGTGAAGTCATTACTCTGAATAAGATCAATATGAACTTTTGTTTCTTTTTATTCTTTTCTTCTTTCTTTTATTCACCCAAGATCATGGCAAAATAATCAAGCCCTTGACTCAACACTAATCTTTATTATATAAAGCTCACGGACTCGATTACATAGAGAGATCATAAAGCAAACTCAAAACTAGATCATGCCATAAACTTTATTCTACTAGATCAAGATATTACTAATAGGATCGAACTAAGAAAAACGGTAAAGATAGGAGTTGTGATTGTGATATGATACCGGGGCACCTCCCCCAAGCTTGGCAGTTGCCAAGGGGAGTGCCCATACCCATGTGATTATGTCTCCTTCTTTGTTGTCGGTGTAATATTCTTGGCTATGATTCCCCTCAGGATGCGGTTCTCCTCCTTGAGCTTATTGACTTGCTGTTTGAGGTCCATTATTTCCTTATGAAGCTTTCCTGTGACAGCTAAAGCTCCTTGCACCCAAGGGTGTTGCATAGCTGCAGGAGAACAAGTCACACTCCTCTTCATATTTTCATAGGTAAGAAATCTAACATTAGAAGGGATAACCGAGTTTGGAATAGCTGAGCTCTGTAGTTCCCCCATCGTGAACCCAGCTCGGAGCCGAGAGGTGACTTCTTCATCCTCCATGGCATCTACTCTCATCAAGTCAACCTCCATCTCTTCCTCCATTGCTGGCCCAAAGTGGTCAGCGTCGCTGTTTGCCCTTGGTTTTGGTGCCGGATTAGATACCCGGCTCTCCCCGATTGACTCTTGAGAAGACATCTTGTTCTAATCTGCAGCAGCAATAGCTCGAAAACAAAAACAGAGGAAATTTGCATGATACGGGAGTCAAAACCTTTGGGAGAATATATAATGAATTTTTACCAACCAAAATACGTATCATGCAAGAAAACGGAGTCCGGAAGGCACACGAGGTGCTCATGAGGTAGGGGGCGCGCCCAAGGGGGTAGGGCGCGCCCACCACCCTCGTGTCCTTCTCGGACTGCTACTTATTTTTCTATTTTTCTAAATATTCCAAAACGGAGAAATATTGCCATAAAATTGTTTTGGAGTCGGTTTACTTACCGTACCACATACCTATTCCTTTTAGGAGTCTGAAACGTTCCGGAAAGTGTCCCTTATATATTCCTCCGGGGTTACAGTTTCATAATATTGGTTTCAACATTTATGGGATTACCTGAGATATAATGTTTGATTCTTTGACCGTTTACCACTTTCGGATTTGCGCCCTCGAAGTTGTTGATCTTTATGGCACCGGAATGATTGACCTCTTCGATAACATAGGGGCCTTCCCATTTAGAGAGAAGTTTTCCTGCAAAAAATCATAAACGAGAGTTGTATAGCAATACATAATCACCTACATTAAACTCACGCTTTTCTATCCTTTTGTCATGCCATCTTTTAACATTTTCCTTAAACAACTTGGCATTTTCATAAGCTTGGGTTTTCCATTCATCAAGTGAGCTAATATCAAATAACCTCTTCTCACCGGCAAGTTTAAAATCATAATTGAGCTCTTTAATAGCCCAATATGCCTTATGTTCTAGTTCGAGAGGTAAGTGACATGCTTTTCCATAAACCATTTTATACAGAGACATACCCATAGGATTTTTATATGCAGTTCTATAAGCCCATAATGCATCATCAAGTTTCTTGGACCAATTCTTTCGAGACCTATTAACTGTCTTTTGCAAAATTAATTTGAGCTCTCTATTTCTCAACTCTACTTGACCACTAGACTGAGGGTGAGAAGGAGATGCAATTCTATGATTAACATCAAATTTAGCAAGCATTTTACAGAAAGCACCATGAATAAAGTGTGAACCACCATCAGTCATTAAGTATCTAGGGACTCCAAACCTCGGGAAAATAACTTCCTTAAGCATTTTAATAGAAGTGTTATGATCAGCACTACTAGTTGGAATAGCTTCTACCCACTTAGTAACATAATCAACAGCAACTAAAATATGTGTGTATCCATTAGAGGCAGGAAAAGGTCCCATATAATCAAAGCCCCAAACATCAAATGGTTCAATAACAAGAGAATAATTTATGGGCATTTCTTGACGTCTACTAATATTACCAATTCTTTGACAATCATCACAAGACAAGACAAACTTACGGCCATCCTTGAAGAGAGTAGGCCAATAAAAACCAGATTGCAATACCTTATGTGCAGTTCTATCTCTAGCGTGGTGTCCTCCATAAGCCTCGGAGTGACACTTGCGTAGGATTTGTTCATGTTCATGCTCAGGTACACAACATCTAATAACACCAACTACTCCTTCTTTATAAAGATGTGGGTCATCCCAAAAGTAATGTCTTAAATCATAGAAAAACTTTTTATTTTGCTGGTATGTGAAGCTAGGTGGTATAAACTTAGCAACAATATAATTAGCATAATCATCATACCATGGAGTACTACGAGAAGTACTTATAACATTTAATTGTTCATCAGGAAAGCTATCATTAATAGGTACTCAGTCATCAAGAATATTCTCTAACCTAGACAAGTTGTCTGCAACGGGGTTCTGAGCTCCCTTTCTATCAACAATATGCAAATCAAATTCTTGCAGCAAGAGAACCCATCTAATAAGTCTAGGCTTAGCATCTTTCTTTTCCATAAGGTATTTAATAGCAGCAGGATTAGTTTGAATAGTTACTTTAGAATCAACAATATAAGATCTGAACTTATCACAAGCAAATAGAACTGCTAAAAGCTCTTTTTCAGTAGTAGCATAATTTCTTTGAGCATTGTCTAGAGTCTTACTAGCATAATGAATAACATTTAATTTCTTATCAACTCTTTGCCCTAGAACACACCTATAGCATAATAACTAGCATCACACATAATTTCAAAGGGTAGGTTCCAATCAGTTGGCTTAACAACAGGTGCAGTGACTAATGCTTTCTTAAGTATTTCAAATGCTTCTACACAATCATTATCAAAGACAAATGGTATATCTTTTTGCAATAAATTAGTCAGAGGCCGAGAAATTTTTGAGAAGTCCTTAGTGAACCTCCTGTAGAATCCGGCGTGACCAAGGAAACTTCTTATACCTTTGATGTCCTTGGGACATGGCATCTTTTCAATAGCATCAACCTTGGCTTTATCAACTTCAATACCTCTTTTAGAAACTTTATGCCTCAAGATAATACCTTCATTAACCATAAAGTGGCACTTTTCCCAATTCAAGACAAGATTAGTTTCTTCACATCTCTGCAAAAATCGATCAAGATTGCTGAAGCAATCATCAAAAGAGGAACCATAGACGAAAAGTCGTCCATGAAAACCTCACAAATCTTTTCACAAAAGTCAGAGAATATAGCCATCATGCATCTTTGAAAGGTAGCAGGTGCATTACATAAACCAAAAGTTATGCGTCTATAAGCAAAAGTACCAAAAGGGCATGTAAAAGTAGTCTTTGATTGATCTCTAGCCGACACAGGTATTTGAGAGAAACCAGCATAACCATCTAGAAAGCAATAGTGTGTATGTTTGCATAATCTTTCTAGCATTTTATCAATAAATGGTAAGGGGTAATGATCTTTATTAGTAGCTTTATTTAATTTGCAGAAATCAATTACCATCCTATAACCTGTGATAATTCTTTGTGGAATCAATTCATCTTTATCATTAGGAACAACTGTAATACCTCCCTTCTTAGGGACACAATGGACAGGACTTACCCACTCACTATCAGCAACATGATAGATTATACCTGCCTCCAGAAGCTTTAGTATTTCTTTTCTTACTACTTCTTTCATTTTAGGATTCAGACATCGTTGAGGATCACGAACTGGTTTGGCATCTACTTCCAAATTTATTTTATGTTGACATAGAGTGGGACTAATGCCCTTAAGATCATCAAGAGTATATCCAATAGCAGCACGATGCTTCTTCAGAGTTTTCAATATTCTTTCTTCTTCATGCTCTGAAAGGTTAGCACTAATAATAACATTATATATCTTCTTTTCATCAAGATAAACATATTTAAGATTATCAGGCAAAGGTTTAAGCTCAAACACGGGATTACCCTTGGGTGGAGGAGGATCCCCTAAAATTTCAACAGGCAAATTATGTTGCAGAAAAGGTTCCTGTTTAAAGAATACTTCATCTATTTCCCTTCTTTCATTCATGAACATATCTTTTTTATGTTCTAGCAAATAATGTTCTAAAGGATCACTAGGAGGTACATCAATAGAAGCAAGACCAATAATTTCATCCTTACTAGGTAATTCTTCCTCACGTTGTTGTTTAATAAATTTAGAGAAATTAAACTCATGAACCATATCATCCAAGCCAATAGTAACAACATTCTTTATGCAATCTATGGTAGCATTTACAGTATTTAAGAAGGGTCTACCAAATATAATGGGACAAAAACTATCTTGTGGGGAACCAAGAACAAGAAAATCAGTAGGATATTTAGTTTTCCCACACAAGACTTCAACATCTCTAACAATTCCAATTGGTGCAATAGTATCTCTATTATCAAGTTTAATAGTAACATCAATATCTTCTAACTCAACAGGTGCAATGTCATGCATAATTTCTTTGTATAAGTCAATAGGTATTTTACTAGCACTAGCACCCATATCACATAAGCCATTCTAGCAGTTTCACCTTCGAACTGAATAACATGCCCATCAATGTTATCAGACAAGAGATCTTTAACAATAGCAATATTAGGTTCTACTCTAACTTGCTCAGGAGGTGTATAAGTTCTAATATTGCTTTTACCAACAACAGTTGAAGCTTTAGCATGATCCTTTATTCTAACAGGGAAAGGTGGTTTCTCAACATAAGAAGTAGGAACAATAGGATCATTATAAGTGACAGTCTTTTCTTCAACTTTAATAGGTGCAGCTACTTTTACTTCTATGGGAGGATGATATTTAAACCACTTCTCCTTAGGGAGATCAACATAAGTAGCAAAAGATTCATAGAAAGAAGCTACTATCTCAGAGTCAAGTCCATATTTAGTGCTAAACTTACGGAAAATATCGGTATCCATAAAAGATTTAACACAATCAAACTTAGGTGTCATACCTGACTCTTTACCTTCGTCGAGGTCCCAATCTTCAGAGTTGCATTTAATTCTATCTAATAAATTCCATCTGAATTCAGTAGTCTTCATCATAAAAGAGCCAGCACAAGAAGTATCGAGCATGGTGCGATTGTTATCAGAAAGCCGAGCATATAGATTTTGAATAATCATTTCTCTTGAGAGCTCATGATTGGGGCATGAATATAACATTGATTTAAGCCACCCCCAAGTTTGAGCGATGCTTTCTCCTTTGCGAGGCCAGAAATTATATATATAATTGCGATCACGATGAACAAGATGCATAGGGTAATACTTTTGATGAAATTCCAACTTCAATCTTTTATAGTCCCATGATCTCATATCATCACATAGCCTATACCATATCAATGCGTCTCCCTTCAAAGATAAAGCGAAGGCCTTGTTCTTAGCAACATCATCGGGTATACCTGCAAGCTTAAATAATCCACATACTTCATCCACATATATCAAGTGCTCATCAGGATGCTTTGTTCCATCTCCTGTAAAAGGGTTAGCTAGCAGTTTTTCCATCGTACGCGAAGGAAATTCAAAAGGGGTTTCATTTTCAATAGGTTCAGTAGGTTGAGGAGCAACTCTTTGCTCTACTAGATAGGGTGAAGATACCCCGAACAAGCCCCTCAGAGAATTACTTTCCATAGTAATAAGTGACAGTAAATTTCAGCACACTATATAAAATTTTTCCTTACCAAATTCCACCTACCAAAGGCGCTACACTCCCCGGCAACGGCGCCAGAAAAGAATCTTGATGACCCACAAGTATAGGGGATCTATCATAGTCCTTTCGATAAGTAAGAGTGTCGAACCCAACGAGGAGCAGAAGGAAATGATAAGCGGTTTTCAGCTTGGTATTCTCTGCAAGTACTGAAATAAGTGGTAACAGATAGTTTTGTGATAGGATAAATTGTAACGAGCAACAAGTAACAAAAGTAAATAAAGTCCAGCAAGGTGGCCCAATCCTTTTGTAGCAAAGGACAATCCAGAACAAACTCTTATAATAGGAAAAGCGCTCCCGAGGACACATGGGAATATCATCAAGCTAGTTTTCATCACGTTCATATGATTCGCGTTCGATACTTTGATAATTTGATATGTGGGTGGACCGGTGCTTGGGTGCTGTTCTTACTTGAACAAGCATCCCACTTATGATTAACCTGTATTGCAAGCATCCGCAACTACAACAAAAGTATTAAGGTAAACCTAACCATAGCATGAAACATGTGGATCCAAATCAGCCCCTTACGAAGCAACGCATAAACTAGGGTTTAAGCTTCTGTCACTCTAGCAACCCATCATCTACTTATTACTTCCCAATGCCTTCCTATAGGCCCAAATAATGGTGAAGTGTTATGTAGTCGACGTTCACATTGCACCACTAGAGGCTAGACAACATACATCTTATCAAAATATCAAACGAATACCAAATTCACATGACTACTAATAGCAAGACTTCTCCCTTGTCCTCAGGAACAAACGTAATTACTCACAAAGCATATTCATGTTCATAATCAGAGGGGTAATAATATGCATATAGGATCTGAACATATGATCTTCCACCAAACAAACCAACTAGCATCTACTACAAGGAGTAATCAACACTACTAGCAACCTACTAGCACCAATCCCGGACTTTGAGACAAGAATTGGATACAAGAGATGAACTAGGGTTTGGAGATGAGATGGTCCGGGTGAAGATGTTGATGGAGATTGCCCTCTCCCGATGAGAGGAGCGTTGGTGATGATGATGGTGATGATTTCCCCCTCCCGGAGGGAAGTTTCCTCGGCAGAACAGCTCTGCCGGAGCTCTAGATTGGATCTCCCAAGGTTCCGCCTCATGGCGCGGAGTCTCGTCCCGAAAAGTTCCTTCTTATTTTTTTCTCATTGAAAGACTTCATATAGGAGAAGATGGATGTCAGAGAGCTACCAGGGGGCCCACGAGGTAGGGGGGCACGCCCTAGGGGGGCGCCCCCCTCCCTCGTGAGCAGGGTGTGGTCCCCCTGGCCTTCATCTTTGGCGAGGATTTTTCTTTATTTATTTTAAGATGTTCCATGGAGACTTTTGGAGTTGCGCAGAATAGGTCTCTAATATTTGCCCCTTTTCCAACCCAGAATTCCAGCTGCCGGCATTCTCCCTCCTTATATAAACCTTGTAAAATAAGAGAGAATAGCCATAAGTATTGTGACATAAAGTTAAATAATAGTCCATAATGCAATAAATATCTATATAAAAGCATGATGCAAAATGGACGTATCATAACTCAAGAACTTGACGCGGTATGGAGCTTTGTTCGGAAGCGGTGCTCCGGGGATGAGGTTGATGCGGTGCTCAATGCCTCGTAGTGGAGGTAGTCCCGGAGGTAGCTCATCGGGGAAAACATCTAGAAATTCTTGCAAAAGAGTAGACAACACTAGAGGAAGAGTGTGAGAAGTGTTAGTTTGTGATGCATTGTCCTTGCACATGAGGACGTAGTGTAGGACACTATATGGGTTCTCACACACTTCTCTCATCCCACATTTGGTGGCAAATAGAACTAGGTTCTTGTTTTCGCTCATCGTGGAGGCACTCGATTTTGGCTTGTGGCGCTCACTTTCTTTTTGGTGGCTCGCTCTCTCATTATGAACTCCACGATGGGTGGCTTGCTTGTCGGTGATAACTTGACTTGGCGACATTGGACGGAGGACATACTCCTTGCCCTTCATCTTGAAGATGTAGTGGTTCGTTCGGCTGTTGTGTACGACTCCTCTATCGAATTGCCATGGCCGTCCAAGGAGAAGATGACAAACGGTCATTGGAACGACGTCGCACTCCAAGGTGTCTTCGTAGGCGCCGATCTTGACGGAGACTTGTACGCGATGCTCGACTTGGATAGTGCCGGAGTCACTAAGCCATTGCACTTTGTATGGATGTGGATGCTTCGTCTTGGGCAATTGGAGCTTGGACCAAAGTTCTTCACTTGCGAGATTATGACAACTCCCTCCATCGATGATGACCTTGACGGATCGGCCATTGATGTCGGCCTTGGTGTGGAATACGTGGCATCGTTGGTCTTCTTCTTGGTGATGTTGGAGAGTCAAGACTTTGGAGACAACAAGTGCCAGACTTGATTCTTCATCACAAAAGACTTGTTCTTCTTCATTGTTCACTTGGCTGTGCATGGCGACTTGCTCGAGGGCTTCCATTTCGCCTTCGCTCATGGAGTCATAAGTGCCATCGTCGTTGAAGACCATGGTTCGCTTGTTGGTGCACTCGTAGGACTTGTGGCCTCGGCCTCCACAAGTGAAACACTTGAAGGAACTCGTCTTGACGGTCTCATCGGTTGGGGTTGATGATGATGAAGCTCTCGGCTTGAAGTTGCTCGTAGGAGGATGGCTTGTAGTTGATGAAGCTTTCTTTGAACTTGACTTGTCGCCGGTACTTGGTGATTATCTAGTTGAGGTAGGAGTTGCCGAAGTCGCGGAAGCTTGATAAGAGGAGTTGTAGGTCTTGGACGAGTACTTGGCATATTTGAAGTCATCTTGCACTTGGCGTTCCGCTCTGGTGGCTTGGTGCACTAGCTCGATGAGATTTGAGTATGGTTGGAAGTCGGCGATCTTCTTGATGGGATAGTTGAGGCCATTCAAGAAGCGTGCCATTGCTTGCTCATCATCTTCCGTGACATTGGCTCTTATCATTGCAATCTCCATCTCCTTGTAGTATTCTTCAACGCTCTTGGTTCCTTGCTTGAGTTGTTGGAGTTTCTTCAAGAGGTCGCGGTTGTAGTATGTAGGTACGAAGCATGCTCTCATGACATCCTTCATTTGCGCCCAAGTAGTGATGGGTGGATCACCTCTTGCCTCTCGGCGCTCAATGACTTGTTCCCACCAAATAAGGACATAGTCTTGGAACTCAAGGGATGCCATCGTGATCTTCTTATCTTCTTCATAATTCTGCAAACGGAAGATTTTGTCAACCTTCAATGCCCATGAGAGGTACTCTTCGGGGTCATTGCTTCCGTTGAACTTGGGCATGGTGAACTTGAGCTTGCCGTAGCGTTGCTCTTCATTGTATTGGGGTCGGGGATGATGATGCCCATGTTGTAGATGATTGTTCAACTCGTGGTGCTCTTGACGCGGAGGGTTGTCAACCTCATGTTGCTCTTGTCGTGGAGGATTTCCATTGTCTTCATGCTCTCGATGAACTTGATGGTGTTGGCGAGCTTGTGGGGGAGCTTCGCGAGCTCGAGGAGGAACTTGATGATGCACGCAAGCTTGAAATCTTTGTTCTTGAATTTCTTCATGAAGTGCTTCCTCTTGTTCACGGGCTTAATGGCCTCGGTCGGCAACGACTCGATTCGAATCACGTAGAGCTTGTTGTGCCGCAAGTGCTTGAGAATCACAGAGTTGTTGTTCTTGACATTGTTCCTCGACATCTTGTGCATTTTGGTGTAGACGCGCTCGCTCTTCCTCTTCATGTTGGCGTTGTCGTTGCCGTTGTCGTGCTAGCGCAAAGGCCTCTTGAGTTTGACGTTGTCGGCGCTCTTGAGAGTCGGTGTCTCGTAGGGGATTAAGCCTTGCTTGATGGTCAGTGCGCGCGGCTCGACGAAGAGTGTTCGATGTCGGTGTACTTGAGCCAAAGAGGGTGAATTTGGAGTGGCGGCTTGAACGGCTCCTTCTTGAAGTGGAAGACGAGCGGTTGAGCAACAAAGCACGAATTTCGTCCATCCTTGCATCATTCTCTTGCTTGTGATCGTCGAGCTTATGGTCGAAGTAGTCCCTTGTACGTTGCTCGGAAAGTCGCAAGTCGGGGGCAAGGTCGTCGATGCGTTCACTCATAGCTTGTTGCTCTTGATGCAAAGCATGTTGTGCACCAAAGAGGTGACTCTTGGTGATGAAGGAGTTCATGTCGTCATCTTGCTCCATGAAGAGTGGGTTGGTAGAAGTACTTGGCCTATCCATGATGAGAAAGTGGTGGTGAGTAGGAAAAATGAGAGAACAAAACCAAAGTTACCTTTTCCGAAGATTGTGGATGTAAAGAGTATGATCTCATGACACTACTAGAAAAAGGGCTATAGATGGGATTGACACTAATGGCGCACCAGACAAGCGGTGCTCCATTAGTATATACTAATGGCGCACCACCTTCTGATACGCCATTAGAGTTGAAACTACTAATGGCGCACCTGGCCCAGGGTGCGCCATTTGTATCAAAAAAATATTTTTAACTAGTGCGCCTATCCAAACATACTAATGGCGCATCCAGACACAGTGCGCCATTACTAGTTGTAACTAGTAATGGCGCACCTGCCGGAAAGTGCGCCACTAATGTTTTTTTTATTATATTTCTTATTCCCTTTTTTGCTAAACTACTAACGGCGCACTGTTCCACCGTGCGCCATTACTAGTTTAAACTAGTAATGGCGCACTGTGGGACAGTGCGCCATTAGTATTTTTTTTGCAAAACTACTAATGGCGCACCACCAGAAGGTACGCCATTAGTAACCTGGATTACTAATGGCACATTTAGAGTTGGTGAGCCATTAGTAAGTGGGCAGCAACAAGATATTTTGGATAGCCTCTCCTACCCACACTCACTTTCTCCCCACTTCATTCTCTCCACCTCCTCCTTGTCTCGGGTGCCTCCTCTTTTTCACCTCATTTCCACCATAGATTCATTCAATTTAAGTGGTTAAATTACCTTGTTTTGATAGGTAAGTAAGGGGGGAAGCTATATTTATGTTGTTCTCCCTACAACAATGTGCACATGCACTTTTTATGGCCTAACTGGATCTATGTATGTTCGTGGTGTTGCATATGTTTGTGGTGTTGCATATGTGTTTGTGTTTGGAGGTGTACCGGTATTTGAAATGCGATAGTTGCCAATATTTTGCCGGAATGTTGATTCATTTCCGTTTCGGCGAGAATTTTGGCATTAAGCATTCTTTTTGGTCCTATTTTTAGGGAAAGTCATGCCAAAAAATTTCTTGGTTCTAAAATATCATTTTGTCCAACCCCGCAGGTGACCATGGTCCGCATGATGACCGAAGGCATCGTGAATAGGTTTTTGAGGTCCACGAAGGCCGAGATGCTTCAAAAGAACGACACGGAGATAAGATGTCCGTGTCGAAGATGCAAGCTGAAGAGCCTTATTGCGGACCCGGAATCCGGGCAGGTGCGGGACCACCTGCTCTTGCGTGGTTTCATGGATGGCTATCGATGGCAAGGTGATGAAGATGACTACGAAGTCGTCCATGGGGGCCGGGAAAGAAATGAGGAAGGGCAGCAAGACAACCACCGCGGCTCGGGCGGGCGAGAAGACGAAGAATCCCCAGGAGATGATCACGACGGTGATGCTGTACACAGACATCATGTAGAAGATGCAGGACATGATGATGAGGAAGATGCCGGAGCAGACGACGGGCATGATCATGATGATGATGATGCCGGCGGAGCAGACGACGCTGGACCATCGATGGGCTGAGTGCAGGACCCTCATATTCAAGAGCTGCTTCTCAAGCAGACGGATAACACAAGAGCTGCCGCCCGAGAGAAAGCCAAGATGGATCAACTTGAGTTAGACGCGGTTACTCTATTGTATGAAGGATGCAGGCCCGAGGATACCCGCCTGAAAGTAACGCTCATGGCTATGGAGATGAAGGTAAAACACAAAATGACCGACGCATGCTTCAACGAGAACATGTCATTCTGGCACGAACGTCTTCCCAAGGGGAACAAGTGCCCGACCAGTTTGGAGGAGGCGAAGAAAATCATGTGTCCTCTAGATTTACCTCACGTGAAATACCATGTGTGCATGAACAATTGCATCATTTATCGGGACGAGCACGCGGAGTCTACCATATGTCCGGTGTGCGGCGTCACTCGATACAAGAAGAGGAAGAAAGCTCCTCGAAAAGTGGTGTGGTACTTTCCGATCACTCCTCGTCTGCAGCGGTATTTCATGGACCCTAAGGTAGCAAAGCTCCTGCGTTGGCACGCGGATAGGGAGGAGAAGAAGCGAGAAGATGACGCAAATGATCCGGAGATAGATAAAAAAGACAAGATGCTGAGTCACCCTAAGGATGTGAGCCAGTGGCAAGCGTTGAACTTCGAAGACCCAGAATTTGGGAACGATCCAAGGAACATCGTGCTGGGTGCGAGCACCGATGGAGTCAATCCGTTTGGCAGCCAGAGAAGCACACATAGCACCTGGCCTGTGTTTGTGTGGATGTACAACCTTCCCCCCTGGTTGTGCATGAAGAGGAAGTACATTCACATGAGTATGCTAATTGAAGGACCGAAACAACCAGGGAACGACATCAATCTATATCTGGGGCTGCTGAAAGAGGAGCTTGACACGCTGTGGGAAACGCCAGCCAATACGTGGGACGCCGCAGAGAAAGAATATTTCCCTATGAGAGCCGCGCTGCTCACGACGGTGCACGACTATCTCGGTTATGGATATGTCGTGGGGCAGGTGCATGGATGACACAACGTATCGCCAGCTAGATAGAGATCCCGGGTCTTCAAAAACCGTGTTCATAGGACATCGAAGGTGGCTTCGCGACGATGACCCGTGGAGAAAACGCAAGGATCTGTTCGATGGTGAAACCGAACCCCGAGGACGCCCGCGTACGAGGAGTGGCGAGGAAATAGACGAGCTGTTGAAAAATTGGAAAGACTGCCCACTGCCGGGAAAGAAGCAAAAGGCGCCAGAGACGGGAAAGAAGCGAAAGGCGCCAGAGCCGCTGCTGAAGGTATGGAAAACGAGGTCTGTTTTCTGGGACTTGCCGTACTGGAAGATCCACCGTGTGCCTCACAACCTTGATGTCATGCATATCACGAAGAACGTGTGCGAGAGTCTGCTTGGTACCCTGCTCAACATGCCAGAGAGGACCAAAGATGGGCCGAAAGCAAGGGCAGACTTGAAATCAATGGGCATCAGGCAGGAGCTTCACGCTATATATGATGATCATGACGATGATGATGATGATGAGGCGAAGCAGGACACGGAAAGTCGTCGCAAAGGCAAAAAGGCCAAGAAGACCGGAAATGACTACCCTCCCGCGTGCTTCACTCTAAGTCAGGAGGAGATCAAGCAGTTTTTCACCTGCCTCGTAGGAGTAAAACTTCCTTACGGTTACGCGGGGAAGATAAGCAGATACCTAGACCCAGCGAAGCTGAAGTTCAGCTGGATGAAGTCTCACGAGTGTCACGTGCTGATGACGCAGATACTTCCAGTTGCAATCCGTGGGATCATGGACGCGCACGTCTATGAAACCCTATTTGGCCTATGCAACTTTTTCGACGTCATCTCTTGGAAGTCTGTTGGCGTGAGGCAACTCAGAAGGCTACAGGAAGAGATCGTGGTGATACTATGCGAGCTTGAGATGTACTTCCCGCCCGCATTCTTCGACGTTATGGTGCATCTGCTGGTCCATATCGTGGATGATATCATCCAACTCGGGCCGACGTTCCTGCACAGCATGATGCCGTTCGAAAGGATGAATGGTGTCATCAAAGGATACGTTCGCAACATGTCACGTCCAGAGGGAAGCATAGCCAGGGGCTTTCTGACCGAAGAGTGCATCTCCTACTGCACGAATTATCTAGGCATCGAGAACCCCGTTGGTCTGCCCGTCAACAGGCACCTCGGCAGGCTCGCTGGATGGGGTCACCGTGAGGGTCGTCGTGAAATGCATGTCGACTTCGAGGGTCGACTCGCCGACTTTGAAAGAGCAAACCTAGTCGCGCTACAACACATAGACGTGGTCGATCCTTGGGTGGTACAGCACAAAACCTTTATTAAGAAGACGTACAATGACCGAGGCCAACAGAGGACGGACGGAGATATACTCAAAGAGCACAACTCATGTTTCACGCGTTGGTTCAAGCAGAAGCTTCTGTCGTACCCTTTACATGAGGATTCTTCTGCGGAAGACTCATATTCGCCTTGTCACAGGGCGCCGAGCACAACCTGATGACCTATGAGGCGTATGATATCAACGGCTACACATTCTACACCGAGGCCAAGGACATGAAGAGCGATGGTTATTAGAACTCCGGGGTAACGATGGAATCCTACCCCGGTAACGACAAGGACAGATACTACGGAAGGATCAAGGAGATCTGGGAGCTGAGCTACGCTGGAGAGAAGGTCCTGATGTTCCGTGTCAGATGGGCCAAGAGCGTCGTAAAAGAAGACCGGTATTTCACCACCATGGTTATACCCGAAGCCAAATCCAAGACCGCGGGCGCAAACATCACCGCGAAAAATGAGCCATGGGTACTGGCTTCCCAAGTGGACCAATGCTTCTTCATTACCGACCCGTCAAAGCCCAGTCGTGTTGTCGTGAGGAGAGGCAAAAGGAAGATCATCGGAATGGATGGAGTAGCCAATGAGCAAGACTTCGACAAGTACGGCGACTCGAGGATCGAACATGACGACGATGATGAAGTAGCAGCATACACCACAAGAAGAAGCAGGACCACCCTACCTAAAGGACGTCCGTTCCACAGAAGAACTCCATTTGCGAAATAGCTAGCTAAGATCGATTGTATTTAAATCGTAGCCTTCATTTCTCGATTGTATTTCATGGGCACTTTTTGAACTATCATGAATATTTTTAAATTTCATGGACACTTGATCACGATCCCCTCCATCTTGATCGCTATCCCACCTCGCCAGATCCGGTCCCCCTCGCCGCCGAGCACCCCTCGGTCCACCGGCCGCCGCCGCCGACCCCCCGCACCCTCGATTCCCCTACTCAACCGCCGCCGCCGACCCCCCGCACCCCTCCCCTACTTAACCGCCGCCGCCGACCCCCCGCACCCCTCCCCTACTCAACCGCCGCCGCCGACCCCCCGCACCCCGCGCACCCTCCCCCGCTCCACCGGCATTACTGTTTGATGATATTTTTAAAAAAATTATTACTGTCTTATAAAAAAAATATTACTGTTATGATTTAAACAAGTTTGAACATATTTAAACACAAATAAGTATCAAACAACATTTTAAATGCATAAAAAAATTTGTGGAGCCTGGGAATCAAACATAGGACCTCCTGGTGTGAGAACTAGCTGCTGACCAGTCGAGCTAGTAGAGGGGACTTGGTGTGGATCAGGTCAGGTGGAAGATAACCTGTTGGCTCGAGCAGAAATCAAAAAAAAATACTAATGGCGCACCACGGTGAGGTGCGCCATTAGTATGGATGTACTTATGGCGCACCGAGGGGTGCTGCGCCATTAGTATTGTGCCATTGCTATAAGAAAAAAACTACTAATGGCGCACCAGGGTGAGGTGCGCCATTAGTATTGTGCCATCCATATTTCCTCCCCGGCCCCTCCCTATCCCCTCTCTCTCCCTCGCCCTCGCCCTCGATCCCCTTCCCCTCTCCTCTCCCGACACTGCTGCCCCGCCGCCTCGACGCCGCCACGACGCCGCGACGCCGCCCCGTCGTCCTCGTCTCCTCCCAAACGCGATCTGGATCGGGGCGCCTTGCCCCTGCGCCCATCGCCCCGCCACCCTCGTCGCCGGTGGCCCGGACGCCGCCCCGTCCACACCACCGTCGCCGGAGCACCACCACCACCCGGACCTCGTCGCCTCCTCCCCTGCATCGTCGTCGTCCACGACATCCTCCCCGCGCCCCACCGCCCCCATGAGCTTTCAAATTGGCTTGTATGTACATGATGATTTTCAAGGGACATGTAGCCTAGTTACAAATTGGTGCTTACAATACATGCTTGTATGTTCATCGACTGCTCAGGAATCAGTTGCAGTTACCTTGTGTGATGTTATTTGGGTCCTGCATTGCAGTACAAGGCTCCAAATTTGGCTTGTAGGTACATGCAGATTTTCAAGGGACATGTATTAGCTTATGTTGTTGTTTAAGCTGTGTGTGTGCTTATTTATTCAGAATCAGTTGCAGTAGCCATCTGTATGTATACCCATAATTTTCTGTTTTTCTGGTAAACTAGTATTGGTACAAATGCATATGTTTCCCTGTAGAATACGTGTTAGCCTGCATCAGGGAAAGTATCTATAAAATCAACTGACTTATGCACTTATGATTTGAATGTCCATGCACAAAATTGCAAGTTAGGGCATAAAACTGGGTCTATGCTTAACTGGAGTGAAACTCACATCTGGGGGACATGATGCATTGTTGTTTATGTTGATTACATGCTTTTTGACCCCATTGACTATTTGAGGGCAGAAAATTGAGTACTTTAATTTGAGTAGATGACAGGTTAATTTCAGATATGACACTGGTACTTCATGTTTGAGCAGTGAACATGACAGGTTAATTTCAGATATGACACTGTTTGGACATTAATTTGAGTAGATGAACATTTTGTGGTTCTGCTAGGACTTGCTCCAGATTTTTTAACCCTAGGATTTCTTTTCTTTTAGTTCTTTTCTTACGGAAAATTTACTGAAAATTCAGAAACTTGGAGTAACCTGTGGACTGTACTTTTGTGATCTCCTACTCCTGAATTTTCATGTCACTTGTGCTATTGCCAAGCATTTTCATGTCACTTGTGCTTGCATACAGAGAACAACCTATGAAGCTGCATTTCTGAAATGTGGTGATGATCTTATCTGCAAGAATGAAAATGATGAGCTATGTTTCTAAAATGTGGTGATGATCTTATCTTAGCTGTATTTCTGAACTGGTAGCTAAGTGTATTACTTGTGATGATGCTGCTGCTGCTGTACTACTTGTGATGATGTTGCTGCTGTACTACTTGTGATGCTGCTGCTAGTTGTGATTTTGTCAAGTGATGCTGCTGCTACTTGTGATCTTATAAAATGACCCCTTTCTCCTGAAACGTTGATTAATTTCCGTTTCGGTTGAGAAATGGGGCACTCCTAGGTCATGAAAATTAGCAAAGGTCATGCCCAATTTTCTTGACCTACAAGGTGCCCGATTCTCAACCGAAATAAAAATTAATTTGCTTTAGTGGTTGGATTAGTTTAGTATTTTTTCACACACTCAGACACCCTTGCTTGCCATGTGTGTGAGAGAGATAGTGAGAGGAGACAAGAAGAAGGGGGTTAGGAAGATGTTGCCTGCTCATCAAAGCTAACCATCTCCCCCTTTTCACCCCTTTTCCTTTGTCTTTTGTGGGTTGCAAGGAAGCTACTGTCTTAGCTAGCTTAGCTTCTGCACAAATCCCAGTGTTACAATCTAGAAAATTAGCCTGCAAAGATGAGGTCCCATGCTGGCTGTACCACTGCATCATGCAACAGTGCCTTCAAGATCCAAGGCAATATCACAAACATCATAGGCAATTTGACCAAACTCACAACCTTGTATCTTTGCAGCAACCAACTTTCTAGACACACCCCTCAAGAACTAGGTTACCCTGAGAACGTGGACTTGGACCTTAGCAACAACACACTAACAGGTTCTACCCCAAAACACCTAGGCAATATCACAAACATCTCTCAATTGTTCCTTGACAATAACCAACTTTTTGGCGACATTCCTCGAGAATTAGGTTATTTGGTAAACTTAGAGATCTTGTTCCTTGACAATAACCAACTTTTTGACCAAACTTTTTCCTATTTATAGAGAAACATGGCCAACAACGATGAGGCGGGGGGTTCGGGCGGCAAGAAATTCTGGGAGCTGTCCCAGGAGATGGAGGAACAACCTCACTTGTATGAGGACGCTGCCTTCCCCACCGATCCTGAGACCACTGATGGTACCGCCGAGGATGACCCCACTGATGCCACCACCGATGGTGCTGCCGAGGATGCCACCACTAATGATGGCGGCGCACGCACATATGGCAGCCAACCGAAGAGGCAACGGAAGGACCGGCGCCCGACCGTGCTCCGCACCCTCAAGGAGGAAGTTACTGAAGTGGACTCTGACGGGAATCCAACGGTGCCCGAACGAATAGTCAAGGGGTACTCGCTTCATCTCGGGTGCATTCTCCGGAGCACCGTCTCGATCAACACCGAGAACCTGAGGCATCCTGACCGAGGGAATTTGCGCAACCTCCTCTTCACGAAGCTGCACGAACGATACAAATTCCCCGCTGAATTTGAAAACACAAGCCTCAAAGGGAATAAAGTGAACAATGCTGCCCTCACGAAGATGAGAAAGGCCCTGTCTACTTGGAAAAGCAATGTGAAGAGAATGTTCGAGAAAGGTGAGAGTTATGAGAAGATCAAGGAGAAAAATCTTTCGATCACCGAAGATGACTACAACGACTTCAAGATCAATTGCTCGAGCACTGCAAACTCCAAATCAAGTAAGTGTGGGAAAGAAATGCGGGAGCTGAACTTAGGGGAACACACACTCGGTCCCAGCGGTTACAGAGTGGCGGAGCCTATATGGGACAAGGAGGAGGCGGACCGTGCTAAGCAAGGCCTACCGCCCCTCTTCGATAAATATGGTGACAAGCAGACCAGGAACTTTGTCAGGGCCCGGTACAAGAAGGACCCGAAAACAAAGGAGCTTACCACGGATCCGAAGACCAGGGCGCTTGAGCTTGTTCTGGTAAGGAATACGCCCCCGCGTAATTAGCTCCATATGGTTGCATTCTAATTAATGAAGCCAAATTTCTAAATGGTTCACATTCCTTCCGCAGGCAACTGAAAGCAGTAGCGCGGGGTCGACTAAGAGCAACCCTTGGGACACCACTCTAAATAGGGCGTTGAATGTAATGAAGAAGAAGGATAAGCTTAGTAAGCCGACGTCAGCTGGTCGTGTGGCCGGCAAAGGCTTGTCGACAAAATGGTCGTCATACTATAACACTGGTGGGCGAAAGGAGAAAAAGACCAGCTCGGAAAGCCAGGCGCGCGAGGTTCAAGAACTCAGGGCACAGGTGGCGCGGATTCCGGAGATTGTCCAAGAGCAAGTGCAACAAGTTAGAGCGACGATCACCGCCATTGTGCCTACCTTGATCCAGGGGATTAGTGCGTGGATTGCGGGCGGCCAACAGGGGCCGCCCCTGATTCCTAGCTTCACGGCCAGCAACTCGTAGAACGCGATGGCGGGGCCATTGGTGTCTCCGGCGGAGGCGGCATTGGTGTCTCCGACGCCGGCACGGGAGCTTAATGCACCCGGGTGTACGTCGGCCGGCACCTCAGCAGCAAGCGGCCCCTCCGTCAACTGCACGCCCGCCGTTGGCGGTGCCTCGACATTAGCCGAGCTCGACGCTATCATCACAGTAACTAATTAAGCCTCTCTCGGCCGAGGACTTCATCTCCTTGCCTTTGACTGGGCATCCCTGACGCCCTACATGTTTTCGCAGGGCGCCGCCGACGTTCCGTGCACTCTCCTGCACTTCGTGAACAACGAGTTGGTCGATGTCGCCAAGGGCAAAATTGTTCAACCGGGCAACCCCTTGTTCCACGGTACCCAGATGCCACCCAACTTGTTTAGGGTTCAACTGGTTCGGGTGCTGCCAGGCTGCGATGAGTTGTTACCTCCTATTCGACCCGTCGGGGCCGACGATGATGACGTGATGACCCTAAGCGCCTGCCTGAGCTGGCCCCTGCTTTGGCCGAAGAGCCAGATTCGTTTGGGGGCGGGGGACACCACCCCAAAGACAACACCTCCAGTCATGCCGGCGCCAAGTCGGCCCCATGGCAAGACCGCCGCAACGATGCCGGACATCCCTATGCCACTGGATCCAAATGTGCATATGGCACAGGATCAGAACGACGATGACGACGATACATTTGCCAACGTCGATCAGTACTTTGCCGATCATGGGTACGGTGGCGACTTCATGGGGCCTCCTTCTCAAGAACCCAACCCAACAAAAGACGTGCACGATCTAGCTGGTACCGCAGAGAAGCCAAGTTGCAACAGGCGTCATCTGCAGTTCAGCTCTCAGGAGACGCCTCCAGCTGCCGACTTCACTGAGCCTCAGATAGGCGAGGTGCGAAATATGATCAGCCCCAACACACTCAAGAAGGCGGTCTGTTAGCAGAACTCGGTCCCATTACAGGAGAAGAAGAAGGCACACAAAAGAAAGACTAACAAGGGTGCGGGCCAGCCGGCACCGAGTACGATCCGTGCTCAGGACAGGCCACCTTCACCTGAGGATATCTCGAGGAGGGTGCATGTGGCGGGTAGGCCGATGCTACTGAGAAATATGCTCGATGCTGCAACCGGTGCTATGCGGAGTCTGCATGACAGTGTTCTTTCTTTGGAGAAGCGGCGTCTCCGAGAGAAGGATGTGGCCTACCCGGTTTTCGCGGCCAAGGTGCCAGAGGGCAAGGGCTTTGTGGATAACTCCATCAGGGGTACGATCGTCCTGCGGTTTGATGACATCCACGCTATGTTGAACCTTCATCCGCAGCACTACACCTTCGTTCGGTTGAACCTTCATCCTAAGCCCCAAATATTCCATGGCTACGTATTTCGACCCGGACCGTCAGTCGAACATAGACTACACAAATGTCAAGAATGTTCTTGATGATGTTCTCCCCGGCTACGTCAAATCTGGAGGGACCTTCACCAGGCCTATTCATAAGTACGGCAAGCACGTGTTCTCCCACAATATGACGTTCTGCTGTGTCAAGCAGCCGCCTGGAGGTCAGAAGGGTGCCTACTACGCCATCCATCACATGCGGGTGATCGTACGGGACCATCATCAACTTCTGCTACCGAGTAGACTCAAAGATTGGGCCGCGAGCGTGTCGTCAATCCAGGACGCGGACATCAGACAAGAATTCTTTCGCATCCAGTCGGAGTTTGCGGAAATCATCCATCAAGATGTCCTTCGTACCGCAGGGCAGTTCTACCTCAGAAATCAACCGTCCAACAGTGACATCGACACAATCCTACAAATGCAGGCTGACAACGCCCGTTCTTTCATGACTCCCATGATAGACGGCGGCTTCATCCACGCTCCGGTCCCTTGAGTCGAGTCGAAAGCAGTGATGCTGTGTCTAGTTCTGAAACATCGATTGGCTCATGTTGTAATTAAAGTTTAATGAACTTGTAGTATGTCTCTTTGGTTTCGAGAGTCGTTCAACTTAAGATGTAATCGATGCTATTAATGTATTGCTTTTCTCTTCCGATCATTCTGTTGCATACTTATATATTGCTTATGTATTGTCTGTGAGTTGGTACTAACGTTTCGTTTGGCTACTGCATAGCGATGCCGTGGTATGTCGTGTACAAGGGTAAGGTTCCCGGAGTCTACGACGACTGGGAGGAGTGTTGGAGACAGGTTCACCGATTCAGCGGTAACAATTACAAAGGGTACGCCACTAGGGCCGAGGCCGAATCTAGATACGCCCGCTATCTAGCGGGAGAGGGGAGGGAGCGTTGGAGGAACCGGATGAAGACGAGTTTCATCGTGATGATGCTCATCGTGATGACCGCAGCTCTCTTCTATGTGATGGTAGTTTAGATGATCGATATTGACTTGTAATGTGAAGACAAACTCGTGGTCTCGACACTTGTAATATAATGTTCTATCTTTGTTCGGTCTTTTCAATTCGGAGACTAATATGATGACTTGTATTCGGAGACTAAAATGATGAATTGTATTCAGAGACTAATCTTCTATTGTATTCGATGAATCTGTTGTTGATGTGTGCTGTCTATATTTTGTCCAATTATACATTTTGTAACCTGTGCAAAAAACAGAAAATAAAAAATAAAAAAAAACCTAATATTCATACTAATGGCGCATCACATCATAGTGCGCCATTAGTATGCCGAAGGGTACTAATGGCGCATCACTAAACAGGGCGCCATTAGTATGCCGAAGTTACTAATGGCGCATCTTGCTGTCGTGCGCCACTAGTTTGCCAAAGCACCTGGGTATACATGGCCCCCTGGGAGGCATACTAATGGCGCACTGTTGTATATACTAATGGCGCATTTGAGGTGCACCATTAGTATACCAGATACTAATGGCGCACCAGTGGTGCGCCATTAGTAAAATATACTAATGGTGTGCTACTAATGGCGCACCACTAATGCGCCATTAATGGCCAAATTAGGTGCGCCATTAGTAGGCCTTTTCCTAGTAGTGTGATGCTATAATAGGGGAATTGGTACCGGGAATTGTTTCCCACACCTACATGTAAAAGGCTTATGGAGGAGCTCGGTTAGGATGGTGGCAACAATTTCAAGAAAATGTTAGTCAAGATATCGATAAGGTTGAGAAGATTCACAAAAATTCAAGTAAAAACAAATAGATCAAACCCAATGATATCACTAGGAACACACACATGGAAGATAGATGGGATCCGCACAACCAAGGGGTGAGCTCAAAATGTGCAACCACGGAAAATGCTCTTATTGTGCGAATACTAGAGAGACGCTAGCTCGATTGCTCAAATGGGATAGATACGCATGTGCACTAACCTATAAGAGAAACATGCCGTCTTCAATCCCAACTATGCTACGTATGAGGTGTCGAAGATGATATGAAAAAATGACTCGATGCTATTGCTTACAAGCTCTTTGTTGCTCCTCTTTTGCTTAAAAGCTTTTCTTGTTTTTTTAAGCTAGAGCCAAGTATGATATGAGACAAGTATGTAAGATATGCACGGGAGTGACTTATGGCACTAAGATGGTAACAAGATCACTACGGTGCACAAATAGCGTGGCCCGGCAATTCTCAACTTGCTAGTCTCGATGGGTAAGCTACGCGAAATGGCTCGAGTTATCAATGCAAAAGCAAGGGTGAGATGTCGTCGCGGTTACCGTCCGATCGTATGGTAAGAATGAAGTCGTTGAAGCTGGCGTGGTGTCCGAGTTGATGATCGAGTGGCGGCGATGATGATGTCCAAATGCGCCTAAGTAGCCGAAACACCTTAGGACACAAGAGAAACCGCGGTCCGAAACTCAAACAACCACGAGAAATAGTGCGGAAGAACACGAGTGTTGGTATGGAAGCAATATGGTGCAAACAAAAGATGGCCGAAAGTTCCTATATGGTCCGTGCGCATGGGGTAAGTGAAGCCCGTGTGCATGGGGTCTGCTAGGAGCGGATGAAAGGCTTCGAATCTGTGGGGATTTTCCAAGGTAAGGCAATTTCAAGGGTTTGGAAGGTGGGGAAGCAGGAAGATGGGTAGATCCACTTGCCAAACTCCAAATTCGTGGATCAAAACAACCAAATCTTAGAAGATCCAGCAAATTGCAAAAAAAAATTGGGCTCTTTTTGTGGGGATTTTCAAATTTGGATGAAAAAAACAAAATCAAGCTAGCAAATGGGGGGATGGCACTCCAAGATGTGAATCAACCTTGCTCATGATACCAAAATGATATAGGATGAAATCCTAGAGGGGGATGTTTTCACACTTGGAGGGGGAAAAGGGCAAACTCTCAAGAACACAAAGAGGAAATCACTCAGACAATTCCCCAATTACACATCCACTAGAATAGCAATACAAGATCCAGAAGACACAAACACAATCAAAGGAAAGATACAATGGCAAAGTTCTTCCCACTCCTAGTAGATGAGGTCTTGACGATAGTCTTCTCCTAGAGGAGGTCTTGAAGATAATCTTCTCCTAGAGGAGGTCTTGAAATCCACTAGGATTCTTCCCAAAGGGGCCTTGATTCCACAAGTGGGAAGGTAGAAGGAGCAAAGCTCACAAATATCTCATCTCATACTTTGCTAACCCTAAACATAGCCCTAGGTACAGTTTGTATAGTCTTGGGGTCGAAGTAGATGAAGAGGGGCTCAGATTGGGGATCACAACCATCCATCCTAGGAGGCCCATGCGCACGGGGTAAGTTGGGCCCGTGCGCACGGGGGTCCCGTGGGCATGGTACATGCCCGTGCTCACGGGGTGCTCCAGCGTCAACTTCCTGGATAGCCCGTGGGCACGGGGTCTCGGGGGCCCGTGAGCACGTGGTCACCTAGGACTTCCAGTTTCACTGCTATTGCACTCCGTCTTGGTACGCGTGGCCTTGGGGTGGTTCCTCTTCTCCTTGGGGGTGCTCCTGATCCTCTTGGTGGTGTTCCTCTTCGTACCGAATGAGACATAGCGTATCTTGGTGAGGTAGCAACAATGTTCCATTCGTATCCATATGCAAGCTAAGTAGGAAGGAGTTCACCTCGGTTTCCAAAGCACGTGCTCTAGCTGTTGTCATAGGTCCACGTGCGGCTTGATGTGTCGGTGTAGAGTCTATGGGGATGATGGAAGGATGCTCCGCATCAGAGTAGTAGTATAAATGACGCGGGTGGGGGAGGGGGAGGGACGTCGGTTTGCTCTCAACCGCGGTCCCACAAGCGAACGAAAACACAAGACGAAGTTTGTTCCATTCTGTGAGCGATGTGGAGGGTCCAGCATGCCGGAGTGCAACGCGAATGCGACCAGAGCGATGTACAATCAAAACTGATTAACCGGTCGTCACTGGAACCACTATTCATACAAGAACCTTCGCTGCTCGGCCTACGGCAACCACTTCCCCAAAACCACACCTCCTCTCTAGCCCATTCCCCCACCTTTCGATCCCCTAGCCGGCATCAAGTGTCCCCTAGTTTGCCAGAAAGCCATGGTGCGCCGCAAGATCACATACCACAAGATGCTGATGCCAGAGCGCTGCGCAGAAATCGCGGCGGCGGTTGGCGCCATAGACCTGCATTCCCAAGCTCGCTTTGCGGTGGGCCAATCCCGAGTTCTCTGCAACCAAGCTACGAGGAGGAGTAATCCGATCCAATGTTCATGACGGAGGTCACGATGCAGAAGGCCCCCGATGCGTATGAGACGATGGACGCCGACTTCGTGCCGGCATCCGAGTCCCCCATGGTGCAGGCAGACCAACGGTTCAACCTGGTGATACTAAAGGAGGACCAGGAGGCAGAGGCTCAACTCGACATGAAGCGCGTGCATGTCGCTGCTATCGAGGCTCTCCTGCAGGCGGAACCAGATGTCGTGGATGTGAACCGGGCGGCGGAGGCTCAACTTGACGTGGAGCGCGCGGATGCCGCTGGCATCGAGGCCCTCCTACATGCAGAACCGAACGTCCTGGAGTTGAACCGGGTGGTGGAGGCTCAACTTGACACAGAGCGCATGGATGCCGCTGCCATCGAGGCCCTCCTATAGGCGAAACCAAATGTCTTGGACTTGAACCGGGCGGCAGAGGCTCAACTCGACGCAGAGCGCGCGGATGCCGCTGGCATCGAGGCCCTCCTACATGCGGAACCGGATGTCCTGGAGTTGAACCGGGTGGTGCTCTAGTCTGTGCAGAGCGCCAGCATGCTCCTCATGAACGAGTAGCTGGAGGCCAAGGACAACCACAATGCGGAGACACACGTCGACAGCTACGGCTTGTTCAAGCCAGCAGCCAAAGACGTCAAGGCCGTCTCGTTCCGCGAGCAGTGATAGTTTTTCTTTATGTTGTTGTTTTTAGGTATCTTTTGCTGTGTAAAAAACATATATTTATGCAAGTCGCCTGACTTACATCATTTGGGTCAGGCGGCTATTTGAGGCGGTTGGATGAATATCCTACGTCTCCTAACCCTTCTTCCTCACCTCTTCTTCTTTCCCAACAGACCACCGCACAGGCCATACGGATCTTCCCCAACATGCGGTTGGATAAGCATACTGTATGAACGAAAATTATGTGTCACGGTAGGATGGCTGAGTTTGGATTGATCACATGCGGTAGCATGTGTCAGTGAGGGTGTGTTCCCTTGGTTGGGTTTGCAGCGTGCGGGAGCGATTGTGTGAGGGTGTGGTGCGACCGTGGCATGGAGGAGTGACTGTGTGAGGGTGTGGTGCGACCACGGTGTGGATGAGCGACTGTGTGAGGGTGTGGTGCGACCGCGGCATGGAGGAGCGACTGTGTGAGGGAGTGGTGCGACCGCGACGTGCAGGAGCGACTGTGTGAGGGTGTGGTGCGACCGTGACAGCCGTGCACAAGTGTACCTACTTTTCATTTTGACAACTTTAGGCAAGCTTGGCAAAAATGTGTGGCGAAGTATGGCAATGCACGGCCTAGAGCCAAACATGATACAAGTACGTATGTAGGAGTACTAGTGTTAAAAAAGAAAGGCGGGTTTTTCCTTTGAGGGATTAATCGATACAAATCCTCGTTTGACGTGTCAATCAATGTGTAGTTTTTTCTCCAAAGCCCAAAGAGCTAACCATCTCACTCCTCATCGCTTGATTAATGCATCATCATGCAAACCAACCTTCTCACTTCCCGATTCATGCAAGGGTATATTAATGTCCTTGGTTGGTAGTACGAGGCAAACCCCATCAATTTTGCCTTGATTAGTGTTAGTGGCCTTATGCAAATTGTAATTTTGATATACTGGCCTTGTATACAAAAAAATGGAGGTGGTAACTATTTGACTTCCTTTCCCATTGCGTGATGTCAACGATATCTCAAACGTTGTGGTTTGGCGAAGTGCGTTTGACAGAGAACACCATTGAGGGAGACCATGGTAAGTCGTTCGCAAGTGCCGCCTGCAAGCCGAGACAACCGCCTTATTTGCATCCAAGAAGTCCGTTGAACCAAAGTACTAGTACACAATAGCGTCGTCCGTCCAGCTTAATGCAGTGAGGTGGTTTCTCGAAGAATACGATGGAGAAGCGGAGTCAGCGAAGAGTGAAATGATGGTTGCTTGGTCTGTGCTTTGTCATTTGACGCCTCACTACTTTGTGATTTGTGATAGAAGGGACAGGGAAGTAGACTCTATGCTCTATACTATACATGCGTCCAAGCATGGGAGAAATAGGAGAGACATTGCATTTTTCTATTCCTTCAATCAATAATTCAATCAAGGAGCTTCAGTTCCATCTTTTTGGCTTTGGCATCACCATCCACAATGGTTCCCATCGATGCCAAATGCTATTTTCACATTTGTCTACACATTGTGGATGCCCTTAACCGTACCACTTTGTTTTGCTCTTGTGTGCTATCTATACAAATCTCAATTATATTGTTCTAAAAAATTATAGAATCAAGATTAGTAAAAATGAGGTGATTTTGCCGCGCGGATGGCTGGGGAGGTTTCTTATTTTTAGAGGATGTTGGCCTGGCGGTTTTCTAACATGTTGTCCCACGTGTCAGTGCTTTGCCAAGCCGATCTGCATCCCACATGAGGCAGAACAACGACAGAAGCAACACGTGGTTAACTTGAAGAAGATGAGGGAGAAGCGGATTTAGTAACGAGCGAAATGATGGTTGCTTCATCCATCCAACTTCTTTTTCTAGCATTATTACTTCATCCCTCGAACCTAAATGCGGGAAAGGTGCAACTTTGTGATTTGACGCCTCATTGCTCATTACTACGCCGGCGCCATGACTGGGGTGCTTCACCCCTGCTGCTCTGCACTCTATTCCGGTATGGCACGTGGACCCGGTAGCTTGATGTCAGGACCCCGACTCAATGCCACATCGATCTAGCATGTAACACCTCATATCACTTTGCGGCCTCACGCACGGTATTCCCACGGGTGTCGCCTTACCTTTCCCCGGGATCGTTTGCGCCTTTTGGCACACGTATATGACAGTGTCGCTAGCATCCATATGATAAGGAGCCCGGGCTGACATGGCTAGTCGTAAACCCAAAGTGGCACAGACTTACAGAGACAGGCATCCATGACCCAGCATCGAACGTGTCGGTCATCAGCGAGTGAATCCAGGCTGTAGCACTGGGCTAGCAGGACTCCGGTGAACCGGGCTGTAGCGGGCTAACAGGACTCCGATATCCATCGCGTGACATTTCCCCGAAGGGACAGACACAGGAACGAAGAAGGACACATGCCGGCCAGCCTAAGTGTTCCGGAGTAGTAGCAAGCTACCATGGCTCGGTGGAAACACTAGGAGACATTTCCCGGTAAGAGAGGCTACTAAAGATAAACAACTAGATAGTCAGATCCCACACATACCAAGCATTTCAATAACATACACACAATATGCTCGATATGTGCAAACACAACATGGCATCACAACATGACACTACGACTCAAGTATTTATTCAATAGGCTCCGAGGAGCGAGATATTACAAACAGGGGTCTCACGACCCAACAATCAGAGCATACAAGTCAAAGCACATGCGGAAGCTTAACATGTCTGAGTACAGACATCTATAAATGAAAAAGGCTGAGAAGCCTGACTATCTACCAAATCCTGCCGAGGGCACAAGATCGTAGCTGAGGTAACAAGCTAAACGTCAAAGTCCACGTGGAACTACTAGTGAGACTGAAGTCTCTCTGCAAAAACATAAATTAAGCAACGTGAGTACAAATGTACCCAGCAAGACTTACATCAGAACTAACTACATATGCATCATTATCAACAAAGGGGATGGTGGAGTTTGACTGCAGCAAGCCAGCTTTGACTCGGTGGCTAACCTGAACTACGACTGCAATGCAACTCTTTGAGGTGGCGCACACGAGTCCACATATTCACCATATCAATACACCACTATGGATCCGCTCCCGTCTCCCTACGAGAACGCCATCCCTAGCACTCACGCTTATCTTGCGCATTTTAGAGTATCCACTTTCACTTGTCTATGAACTGTTATAGGCAACCCAGAAGTCCTTTACCGCGGACACGGCTATTCGAATAGATGATGTTAACCCTGCAGGGGTGTACTTCTTCATACATGTTTCCACCACTTAGCGTCTGCACACGACATGTGCTCGGCAGACTTCAAGCGAAAGCCGACGTGGGTGTAGACCACGACCTACCTAAACACTCAAGTCCCTAGTCCAGGTTTATCGCCTATTCGGGTTCCATCCATGAGGAGATCCGGCTGGAGTTTCGCTCACAGCCCCAAACGATGTGAACAGGGTTCCCGAGACACCAAACGGGCGCCCGGTACACCGTGCCACGTGCCTACCGCATCACAGCCCACCCCTCCGGTCAGCGCTGTGCACGGCCTCCAGCATACTACAAACACCAGAAACTACTTGCAACTCCTGGACAGAGAACTTGGGTGAATAAGAAGTCGAGCGGGGTCATATTTCAGGGCCCAATGTATGGTAGTAGCTGAATCATGGATCACAAACACAGAACTCAGTTCCTAAGGACGGCTTCAATGAGACAACCCACCATGTACTCCTACATGGCCTCTCACCGCTACCTTTACCAAATCGTGTTCACCACTTAGCTCACACACAGAAGGACATGTTCACACACCTCTGATTCATCCCCGATGAATCAGACCTGACTCAACTCTAAGCAATAGCAGGCATGACAAACAAACATGAATGAGTAGGCACAACATGTCTCAAACAACTCCTACTCATACTAGTGGGTTTCATCTATTTACTGTGGCAATGACAGGTCATGCAGAGGATAAAGGGGTTCAGCTACCGCAGCAAGTAGCAGTTGAATCGTTGTTGTCCTAATGCAGTAAAAGAGAGCAGGAGCGAGAGAGTGGGATTGTATCGGAATGAACAAGGGGGTTTTGCTTGCCTGGCACTTCTGAAGATAGCATTGAGTCTTCATCAGTGTCAACGATCACATCGTCGGTACAACGTCTATCGAGGGGGAACAACACCGGCAAACACAGAAGAAACACGATCAATGCAATGCACAATATGATGCATGCTATGACATGGCAATATGAATGTGTTTTGGGCTAATGCAACTAGCAACAAGTTAAATGGGGTTGGTTTGAATACAAGATTCAAATTCCAACTCCATATATGATTATTTAAATGCCCTTTATTTGTTTTTTCCAAAACAGAGGACAAACATTGTTCAAACATGAATGAAAATGGTACAGATGGATTCCTTGAATTTTTCTGATAATTTTTCATATATAAATTATTTCATTTGGAGTTACGGTTGAATTTCCACGATTTTTAGAAGTTTATACAATTTTGTGGAATTTTTGAATTTATTTTAAATCCAGAAAATGATTTATGGCGTCAGCACCACGTCACTGTGACGTCAGCAGAGTCAACTGGGTGCCCCGGGTCAAACCTGACCCGTGGGGGGCCACACGTCAGTGACACAGGGCTGGTTAGTGTCAATGACAGGTGGGGCCGGGTCAAAGGCCACGTCAGCGCGGTCAAACCTGACGCGTGGGGCCACTGCAATTAGATTAAACCTAATCTATTTTAGTTAGCCGGTTAGTTAGGCGGTGGGGCCCGGCTGTCTGTGACACGGAGCGGTGGTTAGTGGCTAATTAAGCCAGCCACGTCAGCTGGCCGGAGATTAGCCGGCGACGACCACAGAGCACGGCGGGGGCACGCCGGACTTGTGCTAAAGGCGACGGAGGCAGCGGCTGAGGGCACCGGGCCGTAGCCCGGGCTCTCCTGCATCTGATGGGATAGGTGGGAGGCTACGGGAACGCCGGGGCTCGCCGGAACGGAGCTCGCAGCGGCGCCGGAGTTCGGGTGGTAACGGCGCGAGGCCCTGGTGGGGTTTTGGACAAGCTGAGCTGCGCATGGGATTCCTGTGAGCCCCACGAGCTCAAAGCCGTGCTCGGACGCGCCCGAAACAAGCCATGGCCGCGACGGCAACATGGCCGGCGACAGCGAGCTCCGGTTGCGGTGAGACGGCGGGTACAGCATGGGGGCGAGCGAATGGAGAGAGGGGAAACACGACGGGGCTCACCGCGATGACGACGGAACGCTCGGCGAGGTCGGGGAGGGTCCGGAGCCGACGAATTTGACGGTGATGGCCGGCGGGTCCGAGGTAGAAGACGAGCCCGGTGAGGTCGTTCGGGGGCTTCTGGAGGGGCGTGGCTCGGTGAGGTGGGTCGAGGACGGAGTGGTGGAGCTCCTGAGCTCAGCGGGAGGGCGAGGGGTGGCCGGTGGCTGCGGCAATCGGCGTCGGCGGTGATGGTGGCGTGTCGGTGGTGCTGCGGGAGAGAGCAGAGAAGGGGGGGAGGAGCACAGAGGGAGTGTGAAGGGCCAGGGGCTGCGTGGCATCGCGGACGGAGTCCAGGGCGACGAGGGGAAGGCGGCAAGCTGGAGGTGGCCGGGGCATCGCCAGCGCTCGCCACCGAGCTGCTTCGGTGCGAGGGGAGGAAGACAACAGGAAAAGGGTGGGCTGGGCCGCGCTGGGCCGGTCCTGTTGGGCCACCAGGTGGGCTTCACAGGTAAGTCGCCAGGTATGTGCTCTCTGCTCTGTTTTATTGTTCTATTTTCTTTTATTAATATCTTTTCCCATTGTTTTGAATTTAAACAAATTCAAACAATGCCAAAAACTCCTCTGAATATTTTTATTTTGCTAGATGGACTTTTCCAAAAGCTCATAAAATATTTCAGGGGTATTTGAAATTATATTCTAATTATATGAATATAATTCAAATTCAAATAGCTACTGATTTAAATTCAAAATCCCAAAAATAAATCCTTTTAAAATGTTCATTATTTTTGGTTTGGATCAAAACCCTTGCCAAAAATATTAAACATCTAAGAAGAGCATTTTGGAACAATGAATGAGATTTTAGGGTTTTTGCCCTTCTTTTATTTAGGGTTTTGAGGCTTCCAATTTTCCTCAGTTCAAGTTTCAAAATTTAAACATGATGCAAACACTAGGCAGCACCAGAAGCAAGGGATGTGACACTTGATGTCCCACATGTCGACGAAAGGGACTAGAAAATTTATGAAAGCAAGCACTCCACTCTTATAATGGAGAAGTACATGACACGATGGCCCAATGAACTATTACTTGTACTATAGTACTATAGTACTATAGTTTTGCTGTTTCACGCGATCCATCGATACAAAACCAATTAAACAAGAAAGAGCGGGATTTTTCCCAGGTGGCAGATGATACTGGCCATACATTTCAAAGGCCATTTTAATGTACACAAACTGAATAATAAAGTAACAATATGATATCTAGTAAAACTAAAAACACGTATGATTTATTGTGTTAGAGTGTAGTAGTAGTGTTGTATTGCATAGTTGTTAGATGTAACATGCGAGAACGTGTACATATGTAGTTTTCGAGGGCCTACAGTGAGAAAAGCGTAATACGATCACCAGACTTCAGAATATGCTCATTACAGTCACTATATATGTTTTGCGGTGATTATACGGTCACTTGCTCATTGTTCAGCATCGGATTGCACTCTATTGACTGGCCAAATAGTCTGCGTGGCACCATGTGGACTAGTTAAATTGACTACGTTCCTTGTGGTTCCCACCTATCAGTTCGCATAGGTAAAACGTCAGATAAACACGAATTAACGCAGGCGTGGCAAGACTCCAACCCGTGCGTGGGAACCACCTGGTTGTGTATGTGTCTGTCAGGGCCTGATGTGTGTGCATGCACGTGTAGGTTGAGAACTTGAGCGCGAGAGTGTGTGTTGGCCGTGTGGTGTGTGCATGCATGCATGCGTGCGTGGCTGCGTGTGTACATGTGAGTGTTGTGTGCATGCGTGGCTGCATGTGTTTGTGTGAGTGTTGCATGCATGTAGTTCGTGTGCATGCGTCCGTGTGTGTATAATCACCACACCAGCGCATGTGTGTTAAAACAGACGGCTCGGCATACCAATACAAGGCCACCTTGTGCCCTGTGCCCGCGATCATGACTTCGAACGACCGTCCAATATTTTTTTGTCGTTTGTTTTCATTCTTACTAGCAAAATGCCTATGCGTTGCACGTAACATCAAGATGCATTTGTATGACTAGTTTATCTTGTGAGAGAAAAGGATGAACGAGGAAAAGCCTTATTTGCAAATGTGGAGAGGTATGTGGGTACCTTTTTGCAAAATTGCCATAATTTCCTTCCTATCCGTCAGATATAAATCATACGGCCTATATTGCAGGATGGCAGGAACACCATCATCACCAACTCTATTTTTTATAAGAGCTAGCAAGATGCCCATGCGTTGCACGGAACATCAAGATGCATTTGTATGAGTAGTTTATCTTGTGGGAGAAAAGGATGAACGAGGGAATGCCTTATTTACAAATGTGGAGAGGGGTGTGGGTATCTTTTTGCAAAATTTCCATAGTTTCCTTCCTATCCGTTGGATATAAATCGGATGGCGTATATTGCAGGATGGCAGGCACACCATCATCACCAACTCTGTTTTTTATAATAGTAGAGATGTAGAGTAGATACATGCCGAAAAGTGGGCCCAATGGTAGTGAGATAATGTGATGCAACACTAGAGGTGCCACGTGGAGCATTTAACTGGGCAACTAGTCATGTCTTGAGAAAATACAGAGCTATACAGTGAGCCCGTGACTATATAATAACCACAAAACATAAATGGTGACCGTAATGAGTAGATTCTGAAGTCCAATGTACGTATCATGCTTTCTCTTTAAATATAATGATCGTCTCTGTATATATCGCAAGAGAAAGATGGAACATGCGTGAATGTGCTGGGGGCATACTTTTAGAGGACCTAGAGATAGTTTGTGTGTGTACGTTTAAGGGGCGTAGAGGGGGTGTATGCGATGGAGAGAGAGATGCTCTTCTTTTCTCTTTATTATGACCAACTTTATATATAGTATAAAAATATAAAAATTCACAATGCGGAATAAATATCATTATGGGCACCATGTAATGCAAATTAACGTTCATACTCCTCCATATAACTTTGTAATGTTGTATATATGTAGAAATTCTAAAATAATTTTTTGGCCACACTTTATTCAAAAGGAATGTTGTAAATGAAATATACATGAAGAGAGGGCTTTTTAGATCAATGGGGTAGATGATTTAACATGTGTGAATGTGTAGTTGATGTATTTGGCAGGGCCTAGAGAGGTATGTGTGTGTATTACGTATTCGAGAGAGGCATGGATAGAGGGGTCGGCGGGGGGACATGGGAGAGATCACACAAGAAACGAGAGAGGTCTAGAGAGAAAGAGAGAGAGAGGGAGAGAGAGAGAGAGAGAGAGAGAGAGAGAGAGAGAAAGAGACGACTATGATGTCACAGCGAGAGATGCGCTTGAGTGTGTATATGCAAGGGGGAGGGGATAGAGGCACGAGGAGAATTTTTTGTGTGTTGTCTGTGTTGGTATGTGTGGGTGTGAGAAGATAACAAGACCTGGGGGCAGAGGGTGTGTCACCGCGTGACGTCCGGTGTGTCGAGGTGAGGCCTTTGGTTCGGTTCCGTCCTGCGCCAGATTGGTTGGCCCGTGACACATTTAGGGAGACCCATGGATGACTAGTCGTACAAGACAAAGATAGGAGAATCATGAAGGACTCTGTGTCCACTGACAAAGTCGGCTAGGATTTGTAACCCTAGGTCCTCAGACTAAGGTAACCCCTTATCTCTGATATTACTATTCATCCAACCTAACTTTAAGGGGCATCCTACAGAATGCTCTGCTAGAGTCATACTCGTCAATTAGGAAGAGAGGTTTGAGACAATGCGTGAGAAACAGGCCTACAGATAATGTGCGTACGGGAGACACGTAGGCATGTCTATGTATATAGAAAGGGTTGATGGGGATTGTGCATGTGTATGCTTGTGGCAGGAAGAGTACTTGTGATAAAGGTTAGTGAAAACAATCGTAAATGGTTACGAGAGGGAGGGAGGGTTATATCGAGAGCATGTCTAAGAGAAAGACACCTCGGGAGAGAGTGTGTGAGCATGTGTGAGACACCACTGATGGAGAGTTAAACTACACATAAAAGACTAATGTACACATTGATTAAAAAAATAAATTGTATGCAAATATTAGGATGGGATCATGATATTTGCAATTCGCGTAAGGAACAGTTATTGATCTATCAGACATCTAGATTCTATCAAATTTGAGCATGTCTATGTTATTATTCGACGTAATTGATCCACATAGTTAGTATTTTTAACTCCAGACAATGCATCGCTTTAGCAGTCGAATATAAACGTGAGTATAGTTCATGTTGTGTGTGTAAAGCACATTATACATACGAAGTTACACAATGACTGTCGGTGTCAAAACCGGCGGATCTCGGGTAGGGGGTCCCGAACTGTGCGTCTAGGCCGGATGGTAACAGGAGGCAGGGGACACGATGTTTTACCCAGGTTCGGTCCCTCTTGATGGAGGTAAAACCCTACATCCTGCTTGATCAATATTGATGATATGGGTAGTACAAGAGTAGATCTACCACGAGATCAGAGAGGCTAAACCCTAGAAGCTAGCCTATGGTATGATTGTTGTTCGTCCTATGGACTAAAACTCTCCAGTTTATATAGACACCAGAGAGGGCTAGGGTTACACAGAGTCGGTTAGAATGGTAGGAGATCTACATATCCGTATCGCCAAGCTTTCCTTCCACGCCAAGGAAAGTCCCTTCCGGACACGGGACAAAGTCTTCAATCTTGTATCTTCATAGTCCAGGAGTCCGGCCGAAGGTATAGCCCGGCCATCCGGACACCCCCTAATCCAGGACTCCCTTAGTAGCCCCTGAACCAGGCTTCAATGACGATGAGTCCGGCGCGCAGATTGTCTTCGGCATTGCAAGGCGGGTTCCTCCTCCAAGTACTTCATAGAAGATTTTGAACACAAAGGTAGTGTCCAGCTCTGCAAAATAAGTTTCCACATATTGCCATAGAGAGAATAATATTTACACAAATCTAATCTGCTGACGTATTCCGTAGCGTGACATCACACTACGGCCAAGTCTATTCAAATCGTTTTATTGTCCCACCTCAGCACGTTTAGCGAGGCGGTTTCCTTGGCACGTCTTGTTAAAGCAGAGATCGTGTCCCCTTATTCCGGGATTCTCATCAATACGGGTGTGGGTAACCCAATCGTGCCATCGATTACGGCGCTTGGGAGATAAGCGAGTTTTACAAGGCTGGTGGGGGCGCATAGTCGCGTCCACCCATATAAGGGGATAAGGATCCACCTTTTCATCCGCGCCCTCTTCCTCCTTTGCCTATCCATTTCCGCGCATTCGAGCTCCAGCGCCCAAGTCCGCAAACCCCACCTCAACCTTCTCCAGCCATGTCCGGAGCAGGAGGCAAGTGGATGGTCTCCTCCGTCACGGAGGGACACATCAAAAAACTGAGGAAGGCCGGATACTTGTCTAACGACATTGTGCACCGGCTTCCCGAAGAGGGGCACTAGGAAAAGGGCTATAGATAGGATTGACACTAATGGCGCACCAGGTAAGTAGTGTGCCACTACTATATACTAATGGCGCACCAGTTGGTGATGCGCCATTCGTGTGGAAGACACTAATGGCGCACCAGAAAATAGGTGCGCCACTAGTGATAATTTTTTTTCATTTTTACATACATACTAATGGCGCATCCTACCGAAGTGTGCCATTACTAGTTCTAACTAGTAATGGCGCACCAGACAGGGAGTGCGCCAGTACTGAATTTTTTTATTCTTTTTTTTGCAAAACTACTAATGGCGCACTGCCTCACAGTGCGCCATTACTAGTTTAAACTACTAATGGCACACCCTGTAAAAGTGCGATTAGTATATTTTTTTACTTTTCTGCAAAACTACTAATGGCGCACCACTTGCAGGTGCGCCATTAGTAACCAGGGTTACTAATGGCGCATTTGCAGGTGGTGCGCCATTAGTAACCTGGGACCCCAACAAGATATTTTGGACAGCCACACCTACCCACTCACTCTCCTCACTTCATTCCCTCCACCTCCTTCTGCAAACTTTCGGCTGCCTCCTCCTCCTCACCTCATTTCCACCATAGATTCATCAAAATTAAGTGGTGAAATTACCTTTTTTGATAGGTAAGTTAGGGGAAAGCTATCTTCATGATGTAGATCTACTTTTTTCTCCGTAGCTCGCTCCAACAACGTGCACATGCACTTTTTGTGGCCTAGCTAGATCTATGTATGTTTGTGGTGTTGCATGTGTTTGTGGTGTTGCATATATGTTTGTGTTTGCAGGTACCGGTATTTGAAATGCGATAGTTGCCAATATTTTGCCGGAATGTTGATTCATTTCTGTTTCGGCGAGAATTTTGGCACTATGCATTCTTTTTGGTCCTATTTTTAGGGAAGGTCATGCCAATTTTTTTCTTGGTTCTAAAATATCGTTTTGCTCTACCCCGCAGGCGACCATGGTCCGCACGATGACCGAAGGCATCGTGAATAGGTTTTTGAGCTCCGCGAAGGCCGAGATGCTTCAAAAGAACGAGATGGAGATAAGATGTGCGTGTCGAAGATGCAAGCTGAAGAGCCTTATTGTGGACCCGGATTCCGGGCAGGTGCGGGACCACCTGCTCTTGCGTGGTTTCATGGATGGCTATCGGTGGCAAGGTGATGAAGATGACTATGAAGTCGTCCATGGGGGCCGGGCAAGAAATGAGGAAGGGCAACAAGACAAGTACCACCGCGGCGAGGGCGGGCGAGAAGACGAAGAATCTCCAGGACATGATCACGACGGTGATGCTGTACATAGTCATCATGTAGAAGATGTCGTACATGATGGTGAGGAAGATCAAGACGAAGGGCATGATCATGAAGATGAAGATGCCGGAGCAGACGACGATGGAGGCTGGGTGCAGGACCCTCATATTCAAGAGCTGCTTCTCAAGAAGACGGATAATGCAAGAGCTGCCGCCCGAGAGAAAGCCAAGCTGGATCAACTGGAGATAGACGCGGTTACTCCATTGTATGAAGGATGCAGGCCCGAGGATACCTGCCTGAAAGTAATGCTCATGGCTCTGGAGATGAAGGTAAAACACAAAATGACCGACGCATGCTTCGACGAGAACATGTCATTCTGGAACGAACATCTTCCCAAGGGGAACAAGTGCCCGACCAGTTTCGAGGAGGCGAAGAAAATCGTGTGTCCTCTGGATTTACCACACGTGAAATACCATGTGTGCATGAACAATTGCATCATTTATCGGGACGAGCATGCGGAGTCTACCATATGTCCGGTGTGCGGCGTCACTCGATACAAGAAGAGGAAGAAAGCTCCTCGAAAATCGGTTTTGTACTTTCCGATCACTCCTCGTCTGCAGCGGTATTTCGCGGACCCTAAGGTAGCAAAGCTCCTGCATTGGCACGTGGATAGGGAGGAGAAGAAGTGGGAAGATGACGGAAATGATCCGGAGATAAATAAAAAAGACAAGATGCTGAGTCACCCTAAGGATGCGAGCCAGTGGCAAGCGTTGAACTTCAAATACCCAGAATTTGGGAAGGATCCAAGGAACATCGTGCCGGGCGAGAGCACCGATGGAGTCAATCCGTTTGGCAGCCAGAGCAGCACACATAGCACCTAGCCTGTGTTTGTGTAGATGTACAACCTTCCCCCCTGGTTGTGCATGAAGAGGAAGTACATTCACATGAGTATGCTAATTGAAGGGCCGAAACAACCAGGGAACGGCATCAATCTGTATCTGGGGCTGCTGAAAGAGGAGCTAGACACGCTGTGGAAAACGCCAGCCAATACATGGGACGCCGCAAAGAAAGAATATTTCCCTATGAGAGTCGCACTGCTCACGACGGTGCATGACTATCTTGGTTACGGATATCTCGCGGGGCAGGTAGTCCACGAATTTTCTAGATGCGTAAGGTGCATGGATGACACAATGTATCGCCAGCTAGATAGAGATCCCGGGTCTACGAAAACCGTGTTCATGGGACATCGAAGGTGGCTTCGCGACGATGACCCATGGAGGAAACGCAAGGATCTGTTCGATGGTGAAACCGATCCCCGAAAACGCCCGTGTACGAGGAGCGGCGAGGAAATAGACGAGTTGTTGAAAATTTGGAAAGATTGCCCACTGCCGGGAAAGAAGCAAAAGGCGCCAGAGCCGGGAAAGAAGCGAAAGGAGCCAGAGCCGCTGCTGAAGGTATGGAAAACGAGGTCTGTTTTCTGGGACTTGCTGTACTGGAAGATCCACCGTGTGCCTCATAGCCTTGATGCCATGCATATCACGAAGAACGTGTCCAAGAGTCTGCTTGGTACCCTTCTCAACATGCCAAAGAGGACCAAAGATGGGCCGAAAGCAAGGGAAGACTTGAAATCAATGGGCATCAGGCAGGAGCTTCACGCTAATGATGATGATGATGATGATGATGAGGCGAAGCAGGACACAGAAACTCGTCGCAAAGGCAAAAAGGCCAAGAAGACCGGAAGTGACTACCCTCCCGCGTGCTTCATTCTAAGTCAGGAGGAGATCGAGCAGTTTTTCACCTGCCTCGTAGGAGTAAAACTTCCTTACGGTTACGCAGGGAAGATAAGCAGATACCTAGACCCAGCGAATCAGAAGTTCAGCGGGATGAAGTCTCAGGACTGTCACGTGCTGATGACACAGATAATTCCAGTTGCAATCCGTGGGATCATGGACGCGCACGTCTGTGAAACGCTATTTGGCCTATGCAACTTTTTCGACGTCATCTCTCGGAAGTCGATTGGCGTGAGGCAACTCAGAAGGCTACAGGAAGAGATCGTGGTGATACTATGCGAGCTTGAGATATACTTCCCGCCCGCATTCTTCGACGTTATGGTGCATCTGCTGGTCCATATCGTGGAGGATATCATCCAACTCGGGCCGGCGTGTCGGCGTTCTAGGAACGGGGGTCCCCAGACTTGCATGCCTGTGGCCTGTGGCGTGGCCCAAAAGGGGGCCCAACACGGCCCATCTTCACCAACGCAAACCCAAGACCCTCGCGAGGGGCCAAGCCTCGCGGGGCGGACGACACGGAGCTTCCTCAGGCACGGCCTTGTCAGGCTGGCTCACGAGGAGGCAGAGAGACCAAGGCGGGGTACCACATGAGGTGCCCGTGACGCAAGCCATGACGACCGAGGGCGCCATGCGGGTGCCAGCCCGCGCAGTGTCCTCCTTTCCTCTTTGGTGCAAGGGGGGCAAGAGCAGCCGCGGAGTACCAAGGCATCAGGCAAAGGTTGCCATTTCGGTGCAACGAGACCAAGACCAGGAGGACTACGAGACAGAGGTCACCGTGGAGCCCAAGACGGCGTCATCACCAGAGCTTTGCGCAGGCGAAGACTACTTTTGTTAGGATAGCTAGTACTAGTTGTCCCCTTTCAAATTAGCCCGCCATTGTTGGCTCCCTTCCCGCTCGATATTTGGGAAGAGGACCAGGGCCTCTATAAATAGGACCAGCCACCCACATCGAAAGGGGGGGACCACACGAACACAAGGAGAGAGGACCCGAGGGCAAAGAGAGAGAGAAAGAGAGAGAGAGAAGGGTGACTGAGCTCCTCCCAGCAGTCCATCGCCCCAGCAAAGAACAGACCCTCGCGAGGCTGTTCTCCCTTGTATTGTTCATCATCATAAGCCCAAGGGGCAATCCACCGCACCACACACTGGAGTAGGGTATTACACCACAACGGTGGCCCGAACTAGTATAAACCCTGTGTCTCTTGTGTTGTTCTTTCCTCAGCTTTTGATCCTAGGAAGGCGGAGGGGTATAGGTAAGTAGGAGACAAAAGCTCCGCGCGCACCCCAGTGTTCGAACCTCAAGGGTCTGCCGGAACCCGAAATCCGACATTTGGTGCGCCAGGTAGGGGTGCACCGGGATTCGTCTTCCACCACCCCGTTCTCCTCCGACCATCACGCCCATGTCTGACGCTCGTCGGGCCCGCGCCAAGCGCCGGGCCGCGCTCGCTTCCCGCACCGCCCAGACGGCCCCCGTCGGCGGCACCCTCGCCATCCCCCGTCACCTGCCGTCAACGCCGCCACCGGCCCGGCGGTGGACAAGCGGCAAGCATCGTCCCAGCATCCGTCCGTGCGGCAAGACGGCCGCACCACAACTCCCTCGCTCACCCCAGCTAGTTCTTCGTCCCGCGCGCTCCGTGCGCCCATGGAGGCTTGAGCTGCACTCATTGCGGCGAACGAGCTCCTGCGCTACTGCCCCGTCGACGACGTCTACGAAGAAGGGCTCGAACGCTTCACCGAGCCCGTCCGCGCCGCAGGGGGCTCTCATGCGCCGTCCATTCCGCTGCACCGCACTCCGCCCCGCGCGGGCAATGAAGCTCCGGCGGCGCCCCGACCGCCTCCTCCTCAGGAAGGCGCCATGGATCCAAGGCACGTGGCCCCTGGGCAGAACCCGCTCCGGCAGGCGCCAGCGCAGCAGGAGCAGAGCTGTCAAGAAGTCCCTCGCCCACAAGAAGTTGCCCGGGCGCTCCCTGCTCCAGCACGTCGCGACCATGCTCTTGCTCCCGCACGTCAAGACCCTGCATTGCACCCAGTTGCAGCGCATGGGGACATGCAAGACCAAGCTCCCCATCATCCAAGGCCTCCCGTGGCCACAGCAGGCTGCCGCGCCTTGACCACCGAGCTACGCAGCGTCGCGTGGCCCGACAAGTTCAAGCCAGACTTGCCTCCTCGCTACGACGGCACGACTGACCCTGCGGAGTTCCTCCAGCTCTACGAGCTGGGCATCGAAGCTGCCAACGGAGACGAGAAGGTCATGGCGAACTGGTTCCCCATGGCACTCAAGGACGGGGTCCGCACGTGGCTCCTGAACCTGGCTCCAGGCACAATCTCCTCCTAGGACGAGATGCGCACCCGCTTCATCGCCAACTTCCAAGGCACTCGCAACCGGCCACCTGCCGTAAGCGACATGCGCCACATCAAGCAACAGCCCGGGGAGACTCTGCAGAAGTACATCCAGCGCTTCAACAACGCGTGCCTCAAGATTCCCAAGGTGACCGAGGAGGCCATCATCTCGGCCTTCTCCGACGGCGTGCACGACGTCAAGATGAAGGAGGAGCTGGCGATGCATGAAGACCTGTGTACCTCCTTGGAGCTGTTCAACCTGGCAACCAAGTGCGCCAGGGCCGAGGAAGGGCGTCTCTCCCTCCTCGAGCTGCCTGCCGCAGACCTAGAAAATAAGAAGCCCAAGACCAAGGATGTGAAGCGCAAGGGGGCTGCCGTGCTCGCGGCAGAACCAGACACCAAGCGAGACAGGGATCAGCCCGAACCTTCCAAGGGCGGCCGGTACTGTGTGTACCACGACCTCCACATCCACAACACCAATGAATGTCAAGAGCTCCAAGCCGTGCAAGAAGGAAGGATCGGCCGTCGCCCTGACCGCAGTGACCGGGGCTACGGCCGAGGAGGAGGAAGGAACGCAGGACGCTGGGAAGATCGTGGCCCACGCCAAGGGTGGCGCGACCAACATCACAAGGATCGCTGGCAAGACCTGCCTCATGAGGGAGGCTGGAGGGATCAGCCTCGCGAGGGGGACTAGAGGGATCAGCCTCGCGAGGATTGCCCGCAAGGCAATGCAGGCCTCCCACCGCTGCCGCCGCTGCCAAGAAGAAACGAAGACCGCCACCAGGACGAGGGGGCTGGGGGCTTCCAGGAGCCGCACGCGATCGCCTGCATCTTGGGCGGGGCACAAGCCCCAGCCTCTCAGCGCATCTTCAAGCAGTTCGCCCGCGAAGTGAACGCAGTCCTCCCTAGGCTCGAAGCCACGCGCCCTCTTAGGTGGTCGGCATGCACCATCACGTTCAGCTCGGCAGATTAGCTCAACTGTGCGGCTACAGCCGGAGTCCTCCCGATGCTTTGTTCCCCAATCATCAGCAACATGCTGGTCACCAAGACCCTCATCGATGGCGGGGCAGGGCTCAACGCCCTGTCCGTGGAAACATTCAACAACCTCCAACTGCCCTACAGCCAGCTTCAGCCAACCAAGCCCTTCTCTGGTATCACTGACGGCTCCACGGTCCCGATTGGGCAGGTCCGCCTCCCTGTCACCTTCGGGGCACGCGACAACTACCGCACCGAGCTCATCGACTTCAACGTCGCTCACATTCGCCTATCGTACAACGCCATCCTTGGGTACCCAGCGCTGGCCAAGTTCATGGCCGTAACTCACCACGGCTACAACGTCCTCAAGATGTTGGGAAGTGGAGGAGTCATCACGGTGCCCTGTGAAGAGAAGGACGCGGTGTGTTCCCTGGAACGAGCCTTTCAGGCTGCGTCACTAGAAGACCCAGATCGTGGGAGCAGGAGGCCTCCCAAGACCGCCCCCAAGAAGAAGAAGACATCATCCGGCCCGACCACTCAGGAGGAAGGCCCCTCTAGGCCCGCGCCTGCCCAGGGGGAACCTCCTTCCATCGCATAGGAAAGCGCGCCCAGCGCCCTCCTCAGGCAGGGCTCGGGGGCTCTCCCCTGGAGGGCCACCGACCTAGCTAGGGTCACGAGGGAGGCACTTGGGCACCACATGGAGGCGTGTTTTGAAGCACGTCTCCCTCAAGAAGGAGCAAGGCAAGGAGATCTAGACCCTCAGGAGTTCATCAGCAAGGCCATTCAGGAGCTACAGAAGTCAAGAGTCATGAAAGGCGGCTGCCGCCTACCAGCAGTGGCCCCCCTTCCAGGCATGGATGGTGGGCTGCACGTCTGCATCGACATACCACGGCTCAACCGAGTCGCCTCTCTGGAGCACCTCTGGCCCTCGCGAGTGGGGCGGTGCGGAGGCCCACCCCACAACTACGTTCGCATGTCTTACGGCCTGCCGAACGCGGCTGACGCATACCAGCGCCTCATGAGGGGCATCATGGAGGCACGAGAGGCCAGGCGTTCCGCTGCCCTGGAAGGGATGGAGCAGGCCCGCGAGGAGGCGCCAGCGCCTCCAGAGCCTCCCGAGGCCCCTGGGCCTGGGGGCTCGTGAGGATCGGCTCCCGCAGCCCACCGAGCCTGCTACATCAACGCTCCTTCGTCCTCAACATCATCAGGTGATATCTTTTCAAGTTTTACTTCCAGCTGGGAGCACCCCCCCAGGGCTGCATTATTCCCAGGCCGCGTGGGTTCGTCCCTGCGGCATGTACCCCTTTTATTTTATGTTGCTAGCTTACCTTGTTGGGGGCGCCCCTCGGGCCGCACGATCCCCAAGTCACTCGGGCTAGACCCAGCGGCGTGTATCTCATTTGCAGTTATTTCCGGTTGTGCGTCATACCCGCCATGCTTGATTATTGTTGCCGATCCACGGCACCTCTTCTTCTCCACGTCGACCACTTGCACGTTAAAGGGGGTGTACCTGAGCATCGCGACTCAGGGCTCTTACTGGCTCTCCAGCCCTCACCCTCTGGCCTTGTCAACGGCATCGCGACCTGGCATAACAGCGACGGCTGAAACCAGCTCGAGGGCCGGGACCCGAGGACGTAGAGTGGCGACATCTAACCAAATTTGCAGGAACGCATCATAAGATAAGGCCCAGTGCCAGGTGCAACCCGCCTAGAGGTAGGGCCCCGTGAGTCCCGCACTGGCTCACGGGTGCCCAGATACACCTCGCCAGGCCCTACCGTGCCAGCCACGTGTCAGGGCGGGGCTGTACACGCCCCGGGTGCTCCTCCCGGAGGGGGGCCCCTCCCACGTACCAGTGGAAGCACCATGCTCCGCGCTGGCTGACGACACTACCGAGGAGCGGCTATGCCCGTACACATACGGTAGCACTATGCTCCGTGCTGGTGATAAACAACTGAGGGTGGCTCCCGGGCTGCATCAACCTCAGGGAGCCCAGAGCTCAGTGTCTAGCCTCATCCTAACGCCTCCCCTCGGGAGTGCCGCGCGAGGGGGCTGGGCACGGGGGCTGGGCCTGGATCACGCCCAGACGCATGCCACCCAGCCAGGCCCCTCGGACCTGGTTCGTCGCGCGTCCCTCCCCGAGCGGAGCCAACGTACGAAGGCCGTTGGAGCGTCAAGGGGGACTCCTGAGCATCGCGACTCAGGAGCCTAACTGGTCACGTAGCCCCTCACTCCTTTGGTCCTGTCCTGGTTTCCAGTCGGGGCTAATGCTGGGTGAGGCATGCGCGGGGCCGGGCTCTGCAGACGTAGAATGGTGGATACACCTACATCACGCCTCCCTGCTTGCTGTTCGTGCGCCAAGGGGGACTCCTGAGCATCGCGACTCAGGAGCCTAACTTGTCACGTAGCCCCTCACTCCTTTGGTCCCGTCCTGGTTTCCGGTCGGGGCTAATGCTGGGTGAGGTATGCGCGGGGCCGGGCTCTACCGACGTAGAACATAAGCAAGTAGGAAGGAGAAGCATAAATTCAAGGAATTCAAAAGCAAACATTACAGTCCACACTGTTATCTCGATACCAAATGCAAGTTTGAGCGCCTCCTCGAGGCATGATACATGTGCAGGAATTAAAATCAGGACAGGAGCCACAGCGGAGCCACTTCTCGGCGGTGGAGCAGCGCGGAGTGGCTTCGCCTCATGGAGCAGCGGGGTCGGCAGCGCCTTGCTTCGGCTTGGTGCTGAAGGCCCGGAACTTCCCCAGCAGGGCCTCTGCGCGACCCTTCACGGCCTCAGCAGCGGTAGCGGCATGCTCGCTGCTCACTGGCTCCAGCAGGCTGTCGAGGTTGACACTGGGATCGCGAAGGTTGATGTGGGTGAGGACCCGCCTGAGTGCTGCAGAAGATAGGACATGCATCTCGGCCTCGGCCGTGGGGCCAAGGCCAAGGGCGACATCTTCAAGAGCATGAACAAGGAAGGGAAGCAGCTTGGCGGGGCCGTCCTCGGAGCCAGCCAGTGGGCTCTCCAGGCCACTGTCGTAAAGCGTCCTCAGTGAGGGGAGAGCCCTCGCCTCCATCTCCGTGAAGGCCACGCGGTCCTCGGCGAGAACCAGGGCCTTGTCGTCCAGCTCGGCCTTCCTCGCCTTCAACTCCTGCTCCAGCGCGCCTAGGCGATCGCGGAGTTTCTTAAGCTAGACCTCCCTCTCCTCGAGAGCCGCCTCGCGAGCCTTCACGCCTTCTTCCTGCTCTTGGCGAAGGCGGACCTCGTTCGTGAGCTGGTCCCGCAAATCTTGCAGTTCGCCCTCCAGCGCCTTGCAGCGACCACGGACGACGACCACCTCCCCCAGTGCTGTGTCACGAGCAGCCTTCGCCTCAAGGACGACCTGCTTCTCCTCATCGCAACCTGTCGAGGCCTGGACCAGCGCCGCCCGAATCGAAGCATCGGAGCGAACCCATCCGGAAGTCAGCTCCAAGCGCCCGGCCACCAAGCGAGGGTCGGCACCAAGAAGATCCTACCGCAGTCGGTCCAGCTCAGCGACAGAACGATCCAGAACGGCAGAAGGAGTAGGAGAGACACCAGTCGGTGGAGTAGAAGGAGAAGGCGGCTGCGCGGCCACATCATCCTGAGGTGGAGCCTGGTGCGCCCCAACGGCTGTAGTGGCGGCAGCAGGCGAGGACACCTCGGAAGTCACCTGGGCCGTGGGTGCCAAGCTCGCCCCAGCTGGCTCAGACAGGCCTCGCGAGGACGATCGGGCAGGAGAAGCCCGTGCATCGCGGTCACTCTCCTTCGCGGGCAGAGGCGCTGCCACGGATGGAACCCCGGGAGCCCCCTTCGACTTCTTTGCTACGTGCACCAGCCTATCCAAGAGATGCGGACATCAAGCCTCAGCAGCAGAACAAGAGATAAAGACGGGAACCGAATGCTTACGGGTCGTCGACAGCGAGCTCAAGCGGCCTCCGGCCAAATTTGATGCCTGAAAGCCGGCTGGAAGGGTCGACCTCGGGAAGCTCAGAGGCGGAAGGTGCATCTGCGGTCCGCCCTGGGGCCGGGGTAGACCCTCGGGAGATCAGCCCTGTCCTGTCCTTCTTCGGGATTGGGGGCGAGCTCCCGCCGTCCCGCTCGTCATCGTCTTCATCGTCATCCTCGTCATCTTCGCTCGGAGAGAGGCGGAGAACGCGGGACCTGCACCGGTGGAGGGGAGCCCTCGACTCTCCGTCAGTCGCCTCGGAGTCAGGCCCTTTTCCCCGCTCCCCTCCTTCTTCCTCTTCGCTGGAGTCGTCGGAAGGCATGTCCACCGGTTCCTCGGGAGTTTCCATGGGCACGAGCCGATCCCCGTTGAAGGCGGGCATGGACTCCTCTACCTGCTCCCAGTCGTCATGGAGGAACAAGGGCGTAGGAGCACCCACCAACCTCGCCACATCGCCCCGACCAGAGATTGGAGGACCGCGGCCAGATCTCCGTCAACCAAAGCCGCGGGGCTCGGATGGGGCCTCCACATTGGGAGCGAGTACTGCCGGAGCGGAGCCAGCTGGTGCTCCAGGAATTCCCTCAGCAGCGACGCGCCGGTCAGCTTCGCTACCACCATGTTGGCCGGCCTCAGATCCGTGTCCATCTTCTCCAACCCCAGCTTCATGCGGGGGTCCGCGAGCTCCGCCCGGCCCCAATTGCTGGAGCTCGTGGGCTGCTCCATGGGCAACATCAGCCAAGGGTGAATGCACCCGGCATCTACCAAGACCCACTTGCTCCTGAAGCCCTCAATCCTTTTCCCGGGGTTCGAGATGGCAATGGCGCCACCGTACGCGACGAAGCTCGTGCACGTGGAAGCAGTACTGTGAGAGGTCCGGAGGTAGAAGTAGTGGCGCAGCAAGGCCACGGAGGGCTGCACCCCTACGTGAGCCTCGCAGTAATAGGCGAAGATTGCCAGGAGAAGGATGGAGCTGGGGTGGAGATGCAGAGCCTATAGCTTGTAATGGCGGAGGACAGAGAAGAAGAACTCGGAGAAGGGAGGCACCAGGCCAGCAGCAATGGAACTTATGAAGAGCGGATAGAAGGTGCTCCCTTGACCCTTAGGGGTGGCGGAGCCAGCCTTGAACACCTTCGCCCCGTCAATGCCCCGCGCTGCCGCCATCCGGCGCAACCAGGCAAGGCTCGCCTCTGACACGTTCGGCGAGTCCAGGGCAGGCGAGTACCAAGCTACGGCCGGGGACTGACGAGGCGCCATGGCTTCCTAGGTCACGCGGTTGGAGTAGATCTGGAAACTTTGGAGGAAGGAAAGAGAGGCGCAAGAAGGGGGATCTGAGCAGCAACCGGAGAAAGTAAAAAGCAAAGCCTAGGTAGATGCCGCTCCTTCATCAACTCGCATGGTTGCTAAGGCGCCCACGTCCAATCAACCGCCACACGGCGCCCAAGGCCGCCGACTGTTAGGGCCCGCAGCGCTTCGCCCTCGCCCTTCCGCCTCCCTGCACGGCCAAGTCCGGGCCCGCCTTGGGCCCGAGGGCTACTGTCGGCGTTCTGGGAACGGGCGTCCCCAGACTTGCCTGCCTGCGGCCTGCGGCGTGGCTCAAAAGGGGACCCAGCACGGCCCATCTTCACCAACGCAAACCCAAGACCCTCGCGAGGGGCCAAGCCTCGCGGGGCGGATGATACGAAGCTTCCTCAGGCACGGCCTCGTCAGGCTGGCTCACGAGGAGGCGGAGAGACCAAGGCGGGGTACCTCACGAGGTGCCCGTGACGTAAGCCATGACGACCGAGGGCGCCAGGCGGGTGCGAGCCCGCGCAGTGTCCTCCTTTCCTCTTTGGTGCAAGGGGGGCAAGCGCAGCCGCGGAGTACCGAGGCATCAGGCAAAGGTTGCCATTTCAGTGCAACGAGACCAAGACCAGGAGGACTACAAGATGGAGGTCAGCGTGGAGCCCAAGACAGCGTCATTACCAGAGCTTTGCGCAGGCGAAGACTACTTTTGTCAGGATAGCTAGTACTAGTTGTCCCCTTTCAAATTAGCCCACCATTGTTGGCTCCCTTCCCGCTCGATATTTGGGAAGAGGACCAGGGCCTCAATAAATAGGACGAGCCACCCACATTGAAAGGGTGAGACCACACGAACACAAGGAGAGAGGACCCGAGGTCAAAGAGAGAGAGAGAGAGAGAGAGAGAGAGAGAGAGAGAGAGAGAGAGAGAGAAGGGCGACTGAGCTCCTCCCAGCAGTCCATCGCCCCAGCCAAGAACATACCCTCGCGAGGCTGTTCTCCCTTGTATTGTTCATCATCATCAGCCCAAGGGGAATCCACCGCACAACACACTGGAGTAGGGTATTACACCACAATGGTGGCCCGAACCAGTATAAAGCCTGTGTCTTTTGTGTTGTTCTTTCCTGAGCTTTAGATCCTAGCAAGGCGGAGGGGTGCAGGTAGGTAGGAGACGAAAGCTCCGCGCGCACCCCAGTGTTCGAACCTCAAGGGTCTGCCGGAACCCGAAATCCGAAACGGTGTTCCTGCACAGCATGATGCCGTTCAAAAGGATGAATGGTGTCATCAAAGGATATGTTCGCAACATGTCATGTCCAGAGGGATGTATAGCCAGGGGCTTTCTGACCGAAGAGTGCATCTCCTACTGCACGAATTATCTAGGCATCGAGAACCCCATTGGTCTGCCCGTCAACAGGCACCTCGGCAGGCTCGCTGGATGGGGTCACCGTGAGGGTCGCCGCGAAATGCATGTCGACTTCGAGGGTCGACTCGCCGACTTTGAAAGAGCAAACCTAGTCGCACTACAACACATAGACGTGGTCGATCCTTGGGTGGTAGAGCACAAAACCTTTATTGAGAAGACGTACAATGACCGAGCCCAACAGAGGACGGACAAAGATATAATCAAAGAGCACAACTCATGTTTCACGCGTTGGTTCAAGCAGAAGCTTCTGTCGTACCCTTTACATGAGGATTCTTCCGTGGAAGAACAACTCATATTCGCCTTGTCATAGGGCGCCGAGCACAACCTGATGACCTATGAGGCATACGATATCAACGGTACACATTCTACACCAAGAACAAGGACATGAAGAGCGATGGTCATCAGAACTCCAGGGTAACGATGGAATACTACACCGGTAACGACAAGGACATATACTACGAAAGGATCGAGGAGATCTGGGAGCTGAGCTACGCTGGAGAGAAGGTCCCGATGTTCCGTGTCAGATGGGCCAAGAGCGTCCTAAAAGAAGACCGGTATTTCACCACCATGGTTATACCCGAAGCCAAATCCAAGACAACGGGCGCAAATGTCACCGCGAAAAATGAGCCATGGGTACTGGCTTCCCAAGTGGACCAATGCTTCTTCATTACCGACCCCTCAAAGCCCAGTCCTCTTGTCGTGAGGAGAGGCAAAAGGAAGATCATCGGAATGGATGGAGTAGCCAATGAGCAAGACTTCGACAAGTACGGCGACCCGAAGATCGAACATGACGACGACGATGAAGTAGCAGCACACACAACAAGAAGAAGCAGGACCACCCTACCTAAAGGACGTCCGTTCCACAGAAGAACTCCATTTGCGAAAAAGAAGGGCAAGAAGATTGTGAACAGATAGCTAGCTAAGATCGATTGTATTTAAATCGTAGTCTTCATTTCTCGATTGTATTTCATGGGCACTTTTTGATATAATGAATATGTTCAAATTTCACGGGCACTTTTTGAATTCATGAGGACACTCGATCTCGATCACCCTCCACCGCCGCCGACGAGCACCCGGCCCTCCGCACCCTCCGTCGCTCCACCACCGCCGCCGATGATATTTTCAAGTAACAAATTTGAACATATTTTTAAAAAAATTATTACTGTTTTTATAAAAAAATATTACTATTATGATTTAAACAAGTTTGAACATATTTAAACACAAATAAATATCAAACATCATTTAAAATGCAAAAAAACATATTGCGGAGCCTGGGAATCGAACCCAGGACCTCCTGGTGTGTGTGCTGCATGCTGACCAGTCCGGCTAGTGGGCGGGTTCTGATGTGGATTGGGTTAGGTGCAATATAACCTGTGCTCTAACTGTAATAAAAAAACATTCTAATGGGGCACCGCTGCGGGGTGCGCCATTGCTATCTAATAAAAAAAGATTTCTAATGGCGCACCGAGGTGTGGTGCGCCATTAGTAAGCTTCCCCCTAGCTATCCTCCCTCTCCCTCGCCAGATCCCCTTCGACCCTCTCTCCCTCGCCACCAGATCCACCCGCGCGCTGCCCCGACCCACGATGCCGCCGCCCCTACCCTCACCAGACTCCACCCCCGCCGCCCCCGCGGCCCCGCGCCCCCACCCCCGCTACCCCGACCCTCGCCGGACTCCACACCCCGCCGCCCCCGCGCCCCACCCCCGCCGACCCCGTGCCCCCACCCCCGCCGCCCCGACCCTCGCCGGACTCCTCCTCGCCGTTGGCGCCGAGCAGCAACGCAGCACCGTACGCCCCCCGACCCTCCTCCTCCCCTTGCCCCTCCTCCTCCTCCCCTTGCCCCCCGCCTGCGCAGCTCATGGCCCCTTCTCTGTCTCGCAGGGCAAGGTCTCCGGCGCCTCTACGACACCGACGCCTCCACCGTCTACGTCGTCTGCGCCTTCTTCCACCTCCGACCACCGTGGCCTCACCGTCTGTGGAGGTATCTGCTCCTAAGATCTTCGCGTCCCGCTCCCCTTGGCCCTCCCGGTTCTTCTCCACTAAGGTGCGTTTCTCCATGCACCTGTCTCCGCCGTTCGAGGGCTTAATAGATCTCCTATGATATATGACTTGTTTATGAAGATTTTGATGTGTTATGCCTTGTTCATGTCTGTACATTTGCGCCCATCCAGGGCTTAACTTGCTTATGAATTCATCTCCCATTGATTTTGATGTAGTTTTAGAGTGGCTAGTATGTATGTAGTGGATCTAGCAGTAGCAGCTGCTTCTACGGCACCTTCTTTGCTGTTCAGCTGTGTCAAAAAAATTCCAATGGCCAACTCATATGCCCTGCAATTTGCTCATGATTATTATTTATCTCACATCACCTTCTCCTCTTTGCTTGCCATGCACTCCCAGCTCCGTCATCGCGACTGCGTAATAGTCCGCGGGTGATACAACATGCTCAAATTCAGTAATTAATCAGTATATATATACCATAAGAGAAGTCTCAAAGATTGGGACTATCTTGCCTTATGTTTCAAACATTGAACTATATACATGACTTCTATTTTATTTTTGAAATTCACAGAGTTAGGACTATCGTGTGGATGATGCTAAACAGAGATAGGAGTAGTAGTGGTGGCCATCTAGTTGGACTACTACTGCTAGGACTTGCTCCAGATTTTAGGATTTCTTTTCTTTTAGGATTTCTTTTCTTTTAGGATTTATTTTCTTCTAGGACTAGGTTTTTATTATTTTTTCTATTGTGATTGTTTTTTGAGCTCTTTCTTTTTAATTTCCTACTATCCTTATCCTAATTATCTTAAATTGTTATGATGTGTGTAACAGGATTAGATCTTTGATTTGCTAGTGGACTTTGGGAGTTAATTAGCCAGCTTGGTGACTCCATATTTTTCACTATTTCAGCAAGTCTTTTGTAAGCATTAAACTTTCAGCACTACATTTCTATCTTATGTGTACATCTGTTTGCTTCCAATTGCTATATATGTATTGTTGTTACTAAAAATGATGAAGCTCCTGTCAATTGCTATACATATATATGTGTATGATGATCCTCCTTTCCTGCAGTAGTATAACTAGGATATAAAGCACATTGAACTAACAATCTTGTACGGTGCCTAAACTATAATGATGTAGGAACATCAGATGACATAGCATGTGGATATTGACATAGGATGAGTAGATTAATAAGTGAGCCAAAAGTGATGGACAAACCTCATGCTAGGAATTCTCGAGGGTTGTAGTACATGGAATGCATTTGCAAATGAAGCCAAAACCTGATATATACAAAAAAATTGTATAGAAATATGCTGGATTTTCTGCTCTGATTGTTGCTCAAAGAAATTTAGCAAAAAAAATGGGGTCCTGGGATACGCCGCTGCTGCTTGAGGCCCTTGAGAGGCCCTTCGTGTCGTGATGATTTTGCAGGTACCCCGAGAGGCCCTTGAGTTTGTCGGGATGTTGATTAACTGCCGTTCCGGCAAATTCGGGTACTCCATATGTCCTATTTTCAGCAAAGGTCATGCTGAAATTTTCCGTGAATTTTAGCATGACTTTGCTAAAAAACGGACATATGAGGTACTTGCTACTAATGCATGGGCCGGGGTATCTTAGTACTTAATTAAGTAGGATCAACTGCCCCTTCATTCTTGCTGCATTAAACCATAGGTGGCAATAGAGCCAAGTGATTAGGCCCAACTTAGAAATTCTCCTCAGCATCGATAAACCCTAGATGATAAACCCAACATAGGTGGCAATAGAGCCAGCTGATTAGTGCCAAGTGATTAGGCCCAACCTAGGGTGCCTCGGCATCGATAAACCCTAAATGATGAAAACTTAGCATTTAGGGTGCCTCGGCGTTGACAAACCCTAAATGATGAAACCTTGGCTTTTAGGGTGCCTCGGTGTCGATGAGAACCTAAATGATGTACGCTTAGGCTTTTAGGGTGCCTCGGCGTCGACAAACCCTAAATGATAAAAACTTAGCTTTTAGGATGCCTCGGTGTCGACAAACCCTAAATGATGAGACCATGATCTTGTTCCTTGAAAATAACCAACTTTTTGACCAAACTTTTTTCCTATTTAGAGCGAAACATGGCCCACGATGATGAGGCCAGTGGTTCGGGAGGCAAGCAATTCTGGGATCTGTCCCAGGAGTTGGAGGAACAACCTCACCGCTATGAGGACGCCGTAAACACACAGATCCTGAATACACAACCCCTAGTGGCGTTGGGGATGACACCACTGATTGTGCCGCCGAGGATCCACCACTGGTGATGGCGGCGCACACACAGATGGCAACCAACCGAAGAAGCAACGGAAGGACCGGCGCCTGAACGCGCTCCGCGCCGTCAAGGAGGAATTTACTCAAGTGGACTCCGACGGGCATCCAACGGAGCCCAAACATATAGTCAAGGGGTACTCAGTTCATCTCGGGTGCATTCTCCGGAGCACCGTCTCGATCAACACCGAGAACCTTAGGCATAAGGACCGAGGGAATTTGCGCAACCTCCTCTTAACGAAGCTGCACGAACAATACAAGTTCCCCGCTGAATTTAAAACACAAGCTTCGTAGGGAATAAAGTGAACAGTGCCGCCCTCACGAGGATGAGCAAGGCCCTATCTACTTGGAGAAGCGCGGTGAAGAGAATGATTGAGGAAGGTGATAGTTATGAGAAGATCAAGGCGAAAAATCCTTCGATCAGCGAAGAGGACTACAAGGAGTTCAAGATCAAGTGCGTGAGCAGTGCAACCTCCGAATCAAGTCAGTGAGGGAAATAAATGCAGGAGTTGAACTTAGGGGAACACAAACTCGGTCTCGGTGGTTACAGAGTGGCGGAGCCTACATGGGACAAGGAGGACGCGGAGCGTGCCGAGCATGGCCTACCGCCCCGCTTCGAGAAATACAGCAGTGACAACCAGACCAGGAACTATGTCAGGGCCCGGTACAAGGAGGACTCGATAACAAAGGAGCTTACCACGGATCCGAAGACCAGGGCGCTTGAGCTTGTTCTGGCGAAGGAGACTGAAAGCAGTAGTGCGGGGTTGTCTCAGAGCTCCCCTTTCGACACCCCTTTAAATAGGGCGTTGAACGTAATGAAAAACAAGGATAAGCTCAGTAAGCCAACGTCAGCTGGTCGTGTGGCCGGCAAAGGCTTGTCCACAAAATGGTCGTCATACTATACCGCTGGTGGGCGAAAGGAGAAAAAGACCAGCTCGGAAAGCCAGTCGCGCGAGGTTGAAGCACTCAAGGCACAAGTGGCGCGGATTCCGGAGCTTGTCCAAGAGCAAGTGGAACAACAACTGGGAACGAAGCTCAACTCCATGGTGCCTATGTTGATTCATGGGCTGACGACGTGGATTGCGGGCGGCCAACAGGGGCCTCCCCCGGTTCCTAGCTTCACGGCCAGCAACTCGCACAGCATGCAGGCGGCGCCATTGCTGTCTCCGGCGGCGCCATTGGTGTCTCCGGCGGAGGCGGTATTCGTGTCTCCGGCGCCGGCACTGGCATTGGAGCTTAATGCACCCGGGTGTACGCCGGCCGGCACCTCGCCAGCAAGCGGCCCCTCCATCAATTGCACGCCCACCGTTGGCGGTGCCTCGACATTAGCCGAGCTCGACGGCATCACGGCAACTAAGCCTCTCGGCCGATGACTTCATCTCCTTGCCTTTGACTGGGCATCCCTGACCACCGACGTTCCTTGCACTCTTCTGCACTTCGTGGGTGGCGAGTTGGTCGATGTCGCCAAGGGCAGAATCGTTCAACTGGGCAACCCCATGTTCCACGGTAATCCGATTCCACCCACAGTGTATAGGGTTGAAGTGGTTCGGGTGCTGCCAGGCTGTGACGAGCTGTTACCTCCGATTCGACCCGCTGGGGCCGACGAAGAAAATGAGATGACCCTCAGCGCCTGCGTAAACTAGCCCCTTCTTTGGCCGAAGAGCCAGATTCGTTTGGGGGCGGGGGACACCACCCCACAGACAAGACCGCCAGTCGTGCCTACGCCAAGCCATGGCAAGAACGCCGCAACGCTACCGGACCTACCGGACATCCCTATGGCACAGGATCCGGACGGCGACGACAACAACGACGGTAAATTTACCAAAGTTGATAAATACTTCGCTGAACATCGGTACGCCGACGAGTTCTGCGGGCCTCTTTCTCAAGAACCCAACCAAGACGACCGCGATCTAGCTGGTACGGCGGAGAAATCCAATTGCAACAGGCGTCGTCTGGCGTTCAGTTCTCAGGACACGCCTCCAGCTCCCGCCTTCACCGAGCCTCAGATAGCTGAGGTGCGAAATATTATCAGCCCCAACATGCTCAAGAAGGCGGTCTGCGAGCAGAACTTGGTCCCATTATAGGAGATCAAGAAGAAGGGACGGAAACAAAAGACTAACAAGGGCGCCGGTGCGAGCCAGCCGGCACCGAGTTCGATCCGTGCTCAGGACGGGCCACCTTCACCTAAGGATATCTTGAGGAGGGTGCATGTGGCGGGTAGGGCGATGCTACCGCCAAATATGCTCAATGATGCAACCGGTGCTATGCGTAGTCTGCACGACAGTGTTCTTTCTTTGGAGAAGCGGCGTCTCAGAGAGAAGGATGTGGCATACCCGGTTTTCGTGGCCAAGGTGCCAGAGGGCAAGGGCTTTGTGGATGGCGACATCGGGGGTACGATCATCCTGCGGTTTGATAACATCTTTTCTATGTTTAACCTTCATCCGCTGCACTACACCTTCGTTTGGCTGTTTTCGCTGAGTATGGAGATGCGGATCATTAGAGACAAGACCCCGGACATCGTGATAGTCGACCCTTCTACATGCATGCCAAGCACTTGAGCAGCGCTGGGGACCACCAAGTTGCGAGTTCACACCTCAAAGGCGTCATTCTGGCAAACGCAGATAAGGATAACTTCCTTGTGCCTTACTTTCCCGAGTAAGTCATCCCTAAACCGCCCCGTAACATATGATTTCTTACATTTCGATCATTCTTTTTTTCTAACATTCCGTGTTCTGTGAAGTGACACACATTGCACACTCATCCTCTTAAGCCCGAAATATTCCATGGCCACGTATTTAGACCTAAACTGTAACTCCAAGATAGACTACACAAATGTCAAGAAAGTTCCTGATGATGTTCTCCCCAGCTATGCAAAATCTGGAGGCACCTTCACCAGGGCAGTTCGTAAGTACGGCAAGCACATGTTCTCACACAATATGAAGTTCTGCTACGTCAAGTAGCCGCCTGGCGGTCAGAAGGATGCCTACTACACCCTCCATCACATGCGGGCGAGCTTGGGCCACGAGCTTGTCGGCAATCCAGGACGCGGACCTCAGACAAGAATTCTTTCGCATCCAGTCGGAGTTTGAGGACATCATCAAATCAAGATGTCCTTCATACCTTGGGGTAGTTCTTCCTCAGATATCAACCGTCCAACAGTGAGATAGATGAAATGCTACAAATGCAGGGTGACAACGCCCGCGATTTCATGACCATCACAACAGACGGCGGCTTCATCCACGCTCCTGTCCGATGAGTCGAGTCGAAAGTAGTGATATGTAGTTCTGAAACATTGATTGGCTCATGTTGTAATTAAACTTTAATGAATTCGTATGTCTCTTTGGTTTGGACAGTTGTTCAACTTAGATGTAATCGATGCTATTTATTAGTAGGACCATGAATCTGTCACATCCTAGCTAGCCATGCATTAGAGTGTTGCATCATGTTTCCTCTTTCATCAGAAACTTGAAATGGGGATCTGTGAAACCCTCAGAATCATTTTTGAAAATGATCCAAATAAAAATTTCTCCAAAAAGGTCCAAGAAAATGCTCATGTTGCTCTCTGAAAATATTGGATAGAGATAAAAATCAAACCAATATTTTTAAGAGCTCATAGGTATTTATTTTGGGCATTTGGAATTAATGCATAAATATTTGCATTGGAAATATATTAATTATATATATTAATATATGTCCAAATATTATGCCATTTATAAAGGAGCTCTGGAATAATATATCTAGCTCCTGCAAAAATTGGCATAAGGAAATAAAATGATTTAATATTTTATTTAAATCAAAACAAATGTCAGAAATTAGAAAACAGAAAATAATTAAAAGGGAGAAGCTTACCTGGGCTCCTCCCTGTGCAGCCCAGCCAGCTGGCCGGCCCAGCCAGCAGGCGGCCCAGCCCACCACTGCAGCCCTCCGTCGTCTTCCTCCCCTCGCCCCGAAGCTGCTGCGTGCTCGCACGCGCACGGCCGCGCGGCCACCTCCTGCTTGCCGACGAGCTCCTGGCCGCGTGGACGACTCCCGCAGGCCGTCCCGATCCCCCCTGCTCTCTCTCACTCTCCCCCGGCTCTTCCCTCCTCTCCCTCGCTCTCTCTCTCACACGGCCGAACACCACCGTCGCCGCCGTTCGCCATAGCAGCCGTCTCCGGCCACCCCTCGCTCCCCCGACTAGCTCAGGAGCTCCGCCTCGACCCCCTCTTCCTCCCCACCGCTCCACGGGTCCCCGGAAGCCCTGCATCGCCGCCACGTCGCCGTTCCCCTCTTCGGGCTCCGACCATCGTCGCCGTCGAATTCGTCGTCTCCAGCGCGTCCCCGAGCCCGCTAACCATCCCTGCAGCTCCGCGGTGAGCCCCCGGATCGTTTCCCCCTTCTCCCCTGGTCTCTTTCGACCTCTAGGCCCTAGCCCCACCTTGGCCGAGAGCTCCACGCCGCCGGCGATGTCGCCGTCGTGGCCACGGTCACCGTAGCACCCAACCGAGCACACTATCGTGCTCCACACCTCACTAGGATCACGCAGCACGCACTAACGCCTCCCCAAACCCCCTGCAACACCGATCCCGACCGCACCCGAACTCCGGCGGCCGCAGCCGAGCTCGCCGCCGTCGACTCCGGCCACCCCAGGCCCAGCCACAGCCACCGTTCGACGCGCGGGAGCAAGGGCTCTCCAACGAGCCCAAGCACGGCCTTGCCCGTGCCCTGTAGCGCGATCCCGCGTCGCGCCGCCGTCTCGGGCCTCGCCGGCGTCACGTCGCCGGTGGGTTTGACCCACTTTGACCACGGCAGGACACCCCCTGAGTCCCTGACAGGTGGGCCCAGCCCTGTAGCTAATTAGGATTAGTGCTAACCACTGTTAGTTAACCCCCTGACACTGACCAGTGGGCCCCAGCGCCACTAATCCCTAATTAGGATTAATTTAAACCTGTTAAACCCCCCTGTCACTGACGTGTGGCCCCCACACGTCAGGTTTGACTCCAGACAGCCGCAGTTGACCACTGACGTCATGCTGACGTCATGCTGGCGCAATAATTATAATTTCTGGATTTAATTTAAATCAGGAAATTCCAGAATATTATTTAAACTTCAAAAATTCATAACTTTTATTCTGTAACTCCAAATTGGACAAATTATATATGAAAAATGATCAGAAAAATCCAATCTATCCATCTGTACTATTTTCATGCATGATCAAACAAGTTAAATTGATGTTTCAAGCAGAACAAGGAAAAGCACTTTAAGAGGCCATGTTTGAGTTTGAAATTTGAATCTTTGATTCAAATTTGTTCAAACCCTTCTGGTTTTAGTTGCATTAGCCCAACACACTCATATTGCCATGTTTCATGCATGCATCATATTGTTGCACATTGTTTGGTGATGCTTGTGTATCGATGTCCTTGCGACAGGTTCTGCCCCCGAGGAGTACCGTGATTACCCTAACGAAGAATCATATCCGTGCATCGAACCATCAGGCAAGCAACCAACCATTTGATCATATCGATACAATCCCATGTTCTCGCTCCTGCTCTCTTTTACTGCATTAAGACAACGCGTTTCAAACTGCTGTGTGCTACGGTAGTTGAACCCATTTCCTCTGCATGACCTGTCATTGCCACAGTAACTAGATGAAACCCACTAGCATGTGTAGGAGTTGTTTGAGCCATATGTATGTGTTGTTCCTACCTTGCTATGCCTGCTATGCTTAGAGTCGTGTCAGGTCTGGTTCATCTGGGTGATGGGCTAGAGTGAAATGTTTATGTCGGTAATGAGAGTGGTGTGGTGAACACGATTTGGTAAAGGTATCGATGAGAGGCCATGTAGGAGTACATGGTGGGTTGTTTCATTGAAGCCGACCTTAAGCACTGAGATCTGTATGTGTGATTTAAGAATCAGCTACTACCATGCATTGGGCCCGAAACCAATGGACCCTCTCGGCTTCTTATTCACCCTAGTTCTCCGTCCAGGAGTTGCAAGTAGTTTCTGGTGTTTGTAGCCTACTGGAGGCCGTGGACAGCGCTGACCGTAGGGGTGGGCTGTGATGCGGTAGGTACGTGGCACGGTGTACCGAATACCCGTTAGGTATCTCGGGAACCCTGTTCACATCGTTCGGGGCCGTATGGGAAACCTCGGCCGGACTCCCTGCGGATGGAACCTGAATAGGCGATAAACCTGGACTGGAGGCTTAGGTGATTAGGTAGGTCGTGGCCGACACCCACGTTGGGCTTCCGCTTGAAGGTTGCCGAGTACATGTCGTGTAAACGACGGTAAGTGGTGAGAGCGTGTATGAAGGAAGTACACCCCTGCAGGGTTATCATAATCTATTCGAATAGCCGCGTCCGCGGTAAAGGACTACTTGGTTGCCTATACAGTTCATAGACAAGTAAATGGAAACTACTAAAAGCCTCAAGATAAGTGTGAGTGCCGAGGATGGCTCTTCCGTAGGAAGACGGAGGTGGATCCTCGGTAGTGTATTGAAGTGGTGAGTAGTGGACTCGTGTGCGCAAAACCATTTCAAGTTGGAGTATCGTAGGATAGCCTAGCCAAGAGTCAAAGCTGGCTTGCTGCAATAACTCCACCAACCCTTCTTGATACTATGCATGTATGTAGGATCTGATGTAAGTCTTGCTGAGTACCTTTGTACTCATGTTGCTATAATCTACATTTTTACAGAAGACGCTGCAACCCCTTCTGATGGGTTCTATGTAGACGTTGACATCAACGAGTAGGCTAAAGACCCAGGTGGTGACCCTGAGCTTGTGATGGACCACGTAGTATAGCTAGGCTTTCCAAGCCTCTTTTATTTTACTAGTTGTCTGTACTCAGACAATGTACTTCCGCTGCTGGTTTGTATGACTGTATGACTTGTATGTTGGGTCGTGAGACCCGTACCTTTGTGTATGTTATGTATGGCTCCCTGAGCCTTAAATAAAGTACTTGTGTCGTAGAGTCATGTTGTGATGCTTCGTTGTATTTGCACATATCGAGCATATTGTGTGTATGATTGAAATGCTTGGTATGTGTGGGATCTGACTATCTAGTTGTTTATCTTTAGTAGCCTCTCTTACCGGGAAATGTCTCCTAGTGTTACCGCTGAGCCATGGTAGCTTGCTACTGCTCTGGAACACTTAGGCTGGCCGGCATGTGTCCTTCTTCGTTCCTGTGTCTGTCCCTTCGGGGAAATGTCACGCTTTGAGTACCGGAGTCCTGTTAGCCCGCTACAGCCCGGTTTACCGGAGTCCTGCTAGCCCAGTGCTACAGCCCGGACCCATTTGCTGATGACCGACACGTTCGGAGCTGGGTCATGGATGCCTGTCCCTGTAAGTCTGTGCCACTTTGGGTTTACGACTAGTCATGTCAGCCCGGGCTCCTTATCATATGGATGCTAGCGACACTATCATATACGTGAGCCAAAAGGCGCAAACGGTCCCGGGCAAAGGTAAGGCGACACCCGTGGGAATACCGTGCGTGAGGCCGCAAAGTGATATGAGGTGTTACCGGCTAGATCGATGTGACATCGAGTCGGGGTCCTGACAGCGTTGGCATCAGAGCCGGACTGCCTGTAGGTTCTCCAAGCCAAACTGGTCGATGTTGAGTCTAGAAATTCTTTAGTTATATGTAGGGGAATTGTTTGTGGGTTGGAACGTAAGGCTCTTTTTACTCCTTTATCTTATGACATTCTGATCTGAGTCAGTCCATTCTTCCACCGGGGGTTAAGGAATTAGGATCTGTTCTCTCTATCAGGATCACGAGTTACTAATCAGTAGTACCTTATAAGTTGATGGATACAAGCCTAGTTCAGTTCTACTACCACATTATGTTGCTAGAATGGTTTCAGAACTTTGATATGATGATGTTGAGTGTGTACGAAATCCTTTGTCAAATGTCTCAAAATCCTTTTTGAGCATTTACAGCTGTTATGCTGCCGAAATTTTGCTAGAAATTCTAATGCCTTTGCATTATGATTGTGCTTTCAGATGGCCACTCGCGACCTCAATCAAGTGGTTCGCCTGACTCGATGTCTAGATGTACCCGGCCATACTGCCAAGTTGGTCAGGGTAATGACTGAGGCTGGATACCGCTGGTATCCCGAGTACACGGTCGAAGAGCAATTCCGAGACTTTAATCAAAGCCAGTATCTCTGCACTGTCAGGATATTTCCATCTTATCCTGGATCCACCGAGCCTCTTCACTGCTCCTATGGACTCGGGGTTACTATTGAGATGGCTGTGCAGGACGCCGCCTACTCTATGATGACCATTATGCGAGTCAGATCTGGTTTATTTCGGGACTCTGATTTCCGGTATATGCCAGGATCACTTCCGGGAGCACAAGGGTATCTCCAGGCTATTTATGCTGACCCCACTCAGGAGGATTCACGGACTCGCACCACTGCTGAGATGCTCGAGGATAAGGACCGTGAAAATCGGGCCTTGAGGTTAGAGCTCTTCAATACCCGTGCTGACCACTGGGCCACTTTGACTCGGTTCGCACCGGCGGTGCAAGCTGGATATTCAGATATGCGCGATCTCTATCCTGTGAGATCTGCTCTGCCGGACGTGATGGTTTGGCGTGATGTAGGAGGCATCACCCCACCTCGCGGTCCCCGCAGGCCACCGTCTGTTGGTCCAAGGCCTCATCCTAGCCCCTATGGTCCACAAGCTCCGCGAGACCGTCTGTTTCCGGATGATCATGTTGAGCTTCCAGGCTATGGAGGTGACTTCTACGAGGACTACTACGGATCGGTCTGAGTTAGTGGTAGTATCACTAGTTCGCACTAGCTGTGTCTTCTATCGTTCCGCGTGACTCGTGGGATATGACCTAGTTTGTACTCTTTCCGGAGGTGTAGAAAAATAATGTATAGGAGCTTGGGATGCCTCCGATGAGATGTAATCCTCTTTTCACCGTATTAGTACTTTGTTTGGTCTTGTACTAAACCCTGTATGGTGTGTATGACGATGGAATAAAAGAAGCAGTTACTGTATCTACCATGTCATACGGATGATCATCTTGCATTCCGAGTTATTCCTTACATTATGTATCCTATGTCGGAATTTTATCATCCTGACTAAATCATTGTCTTGTTTACCTAGGATGGTCAACACGCGCACTAACCCTGCTCCTCAAGAGCAGGCCGAAGGCAGTGAAGTCAGGGATGCAAATCTGCCTCATCCTCCTTCACTAGCCGAGGTTATGATGGAAGCTGAGAGAAACAAGCGGGAGACCAACCGTTTGTTGGAGCGTATTGAACAGAACACAGCACACCATCAGAGGACTAACGTGGTGTCACTCAGTGATTTTATCAAATTACATCCACCCACGTTCCACCACTCCGTCGAGCCTCTCGACGCTGATGACTGGCTTCGCAGTATCGCTCACAAGCTGCGTTCCGCGCTGGTAGCGGAGGCTGACAAGGTCACCTTTGCTGCATATCATCTTGAAGGCCCCGCCAGTCTATGGTGGGAGAATTATGGAGCTATGCGCCCAGCGGGCCATGTCACTACTTGGGCTGAATTCAGCGAGGCTTTCCGTGAACATCACATTCCGGAGGGTCTCATGGACCGTAAACGTGAGGAATTCTGCAATTTCACCCAAGGCCGACTTTCTGTGGATGTTTATAGCAGGGAGTTTGGTAATCTCGCACGATATGCAACCGAGGAAGTTTCTACTGACGCCAAGAAGCAAGCAAGGTTCCGTAAGGGCCTTAGTCCTGAGCTTCGCCGCGACCTCCGTCTGCATGAGTGCACATCTTTTCAGAAACTTGTCAACAAAGCCATCAGTGCTGAAACTGGTCAGACTGACTATGACGCAACACGCAAGCATGGCCGTGATATGGGTTCCTCATCCGGTGCTGGTCCTCAGAAGCGCCGCGTGTGGGTACCCAACACCGCCCTGCCACCCAGGTTCACACCGAGGCCATCTTTCCAGGCGCCTCGCCCTGTTCAACAGTCTGCACCGGCCAAGCCCTATGGGGGTCCAACTAACAATGCTCCTCCACGTACCAGTTCCGTGACTTGTTTCAAGTGTGGGGAATCTGGTCACTATATGCGTGAGTGTCCCCAGACCAACCCCAACCAATCTGCTAAAGCTGTTGGCCGTGGCAAGCCGACAGGAAAAATATTCCACGCCAAACCGGTCACCGCTTCACGTGGCCATGTCAACTGTATCTCTGCCGAAGAAGCTCAAGAGGATCCCAACGTCGTTCTCGGTACGCTTCTTGTTAATTGCCACCCGGCATCTGTTCTTTTCGATACAGGAGCCTCTCATTCTTTTATATCCGAAAACTATGCTCGCTTGCATAACGTTGCATTCTGTGACATGCCAACCTCTATGGTAATTCAAACTCCGGGATCCAAATGGCAAACTTCTAGAGTAAGCCATGGAAATGAAATCCAAGTCGACAGACTTGTTTTTCTCGCATCTTTGATAGCCCTTAAATCTTCAGATATTAATATCATTCTGGGTATGGACTGGATGTCAGCTCATCATGCCCAAATTGATTGCTTCTCTAGGACTGTTCAACTCACCCATCCTTCGGGGAAGATAGTCAATGTCTTGACCCGAATAGCCAAGCGACAATTATATTCTCTTAACGCCAGCCCTTTGCCAGACCTTGAGGACATTCCGGTAGTCCGTGACTTCCCGGATGTCTTTCCAGAGGAATTGCCAGGTGTTCCACCTGACAGGGATGTTGAGTTCGTAATAGACCTCATCCCCGGAACCGTTCCGATTGCTAGAAGACCTTATAAGATGGCACCACTAGAACTAGCCGAGCTTAAGAAACAACTCGATGAGTCCTTGAAAAAGGGTTTCATCCGCCCTAGTTCATCTCCGTGGGCTTGCCCCGTCCTATTCGTCAAGAAGAAGGATGGTACGGACCGGATGGTTGTAGATTACCGACCTGTCAATTTGGTCACAATCAAGAACAAATATCCACTTCCCAGGATCAACGACCTGTATGATCAGCTCGCTGGATCCTCAGTCTTCTCCAAGATGGATTTGAGGTTGGGCTACCATCAAATCAAAATCAGAAACGGGGACATTCCTAAAACGGCCTTCGTTACTCGTTATGGCCAATACGAGTACACCGTCATGTCCTTCGGTTTAACCAACGCTCCAGCCACCTTTTCTCGGTTAATGAACTCAATCTTCATGGAGTATTTGGATAAATTCGTCGTAGTTTATCTCGATGATATACTCATCTACTCCAAGAACGAGGAAGAACATGCCGAACATCTAAGGCTAGTGTTGAAGAAACTTCGAGAGCATCGCCTTTATGCCAAATTTTCTAAATGTGAATTCTGGTTGTCAGAAGTGACCTATCTGGGTCATGTAATATCTGGTAAAGGTATTGCTGTTAACCCTGAGCGAGTTCAAGCCGTCCTTAATTGGACTCCACCTGAATCGGTCAAGCAAGTTCGGAGTTTTCTAGGCTTAGCGAGCTATTGTCGTCGCTTTGTCGAGAACTTCTCCAAAGTTGCCAAACCTCTAACCGAACTCCTCAAGAAAGATAAGAAGTTCGAATGGACTCCACAATGTGAGCACAGCTTTCAGGAACTGAAAAGACGCCTGACCTCTGCTCCCGTACTGGTACCGCCAGACTTCTCCAAGGACTTTGTTATCTACTGCGACGCCTCGCGACAAGGACTAGGTTGCATTCTCATGCAAGATCGACACGTAATTGCTTACGCTTCACGGCAATTGCACCCACATGAGGAGAATTATCCTACTCATGATCTAGAGCTTGCAGCCGTAGTCTATGCACTTAAGACCTGGCGACATTACCTCCTCGGTAATCGTTGCGAAATATTCACTGATCACCAAAGTCTGAAGTACATTTTCACCCAACCGGATCTGAATCTCAGGCAAAGACGTTGGGTTGAATTGATCACAGACTTCGACTTAGGAATAACCTACACCCCAGGGAAAGCCAACGTCATGGCTGATGCGCTAAGTCGTAAATCTTATTGTAACAACCTGATGTTACAACAAAGTCAACCGCTTCTCCATGAGGAATTTCGGAAGCTTAACCTTCACATTGTACCTCAAGGTTTTCTTTCCACCTTGGTGGCAAAACCTACCCTTACGGATCAAATTATCAAAGCACAGAAGGTAGATCCGGGAATCTCCCGCATCAAGAGAAACATTCAGAAAGGAATTGCGAATTGCTTCTCCATTAATGATCAAGGGGTCGTATACTTCGGGGATCGACTAGTGGTTCCCAAAGTGCGCAACCTGAGGCGATTGATCCTTAAGGAAGCTCATGAATCTCCTCTCACCATTCATCCCGGTAGTACTAAGATGTATCAGGACCTACGCCAGAGGTTCTGGTGGACTAGGATGAAGAGAGAAATTGCTCAGTATATTGCTAACTGTGACGTCTGTCGTCGTGTAAAAGCAGAGCATCAACGGCCTGCTGGCACCCTTCAACCCTTAGCTATTCCTGAATGGAAATGGGATAAAATTGGTATGGATTTCATTACCGGTTTTCCCAGGACCAAGAGAGGGAATAATGCTATTTTCGTCGTGGTCGATCGTCTTTCCAAAGTAGCCCATTTCTTACCTGTTCGTGAGAGTATAACCGCTAGTCAGCTGGCAGACTTATACATCTCCCGTATAGTGTCCCTCCATGGTGTTCCTTTGGAAATTAACTCGGATCGAGGAAGTCTTTTCACCTCTCGATTTTGGGAAAGTTTCCAAAATGCTATGGGGACTCGTCTCTCCTTTAGCACCGCTTTCCACCCTCAGTCGAGTGGTCAAGTGGAACGCGTCAACCAGATTCTAGAAGACATGCTTCGAGCCTCTGTTATCTCATTCGGAATGGACTGGGAGAAGTGCCTTCCATTTGCCGAATTCGCTTACAACAACAGCTATCAATCTAGCTTGGGTAAAGCCCCTTTTGAAGTTCTCTATGGACGACGGTGTCGAACACCCCTTAACTGGTCAGAGACCGGGGAAAGACAATTCTTTGGCCCGGACATGATTCAGGAAGCAGAAGAACAAGTTCGCATCGTTCGTGAAAAGTTGAAAACAGCCCAATCTCGTCAAAAGAGTCAATATGACCGAAAACATAAGGCTATGACTTTCGAGGTTGACGAGAAGGCTTATCTTCGGGTCACCCCTCTGAAGGGAACCCATCGTTTCGGTATCAAAGGCAAATTGGCTCCTCGTTACATTGGACCTTTTCGCATTCTCGCCAAACGAGGAGAAGTTGCCTACCAGTTGGAACTACCTCCGCACCTCTCCAGAGTCCACGATGTCTTCCACGTTTCTCAACTCAGGCGTTGCTTCTCGGATCCTATCCGTGAAGTGGACCACGAAACGCTTGATCTCCAAGATAATCTTACATATCGAGAGTACCCCATTCGTATCCTCGATCAGGCCGAACGTACCACCCGACGTCATAATATCAAGTTTCTCAAAGTTCAATGGTCGCACCATTCTGAGGATGAAGCAACTTGGGAAAGGGAGGATCGTCTTCGACTCGAGTATCCCGCCTTCTTCCCGGAGGAACCCAAATCTCGGGACGAGATTCTTTTGAGTGGGGGTGAGTTGTCACATCCTAGTTAGCCATGCATTAGAGTGTTGCATCATGTTTACTCTTTCATCAGAAACTTGAAATGGGGATCTGTGAAACCCTCAGAATCATTTTTGAAAATGACCCAAATAAAAATTTCTCCAAAAGGGTCCAAGAAAATGCTCATGTTGCTCTCTGAAAATATTGGACAGAGATAAAAATCAAACCAATATTTTTAAGAGCTCATAGGTATTTATTTTGGGCATTTGGAATTAATGCATAAATATTTGCATTGGAAATATATTATTATATATATTAATATATGTCCAAATATTATGCCATTTATAAAGGAGCTCTGGAATAATATATCTAGCTCCTGCAAAAATTGGCATAAGGAAATAAAATGATTTAATATTTTATTTAAATCAAAACAAATGTCAGAAATTAGAAAACAGAAAATAATTAAAAGGGAGAAGCTTACCTGGGCTCCTCCCTGTGCAGCCCAGCCAGCTGGCCGGCCCAGCCAGCAGGCGGCCCAGCCCACCACTGCAGCCCTCCGTCGTCTTCCTCCCCTCGCCCCGAAGCTGCTGCGTGCTCGCACGCGCACGGCCGCGCGGCCACCTCCTGCTTGCCGACGAGCTCCTGGCCGCGTGGACGACTCCCGCAGGCCGTCCCGATCCCCCCTGCTCTCTCTCACTCTCCCCCGGCTCTTCCCTCCTCTCCCTCGCTCTCTCTCTCACACGGCCGAACACCACCGTCGCCGCCGTTCGCCATAGCAGCCGTCTCCGGCCACCCCTCGCTCCCCCGACTAGCTCAGGAGCTCCGCCTCGACCCCCTCTTCCTCCCCACCGCTCCACGGGTCCCCGGAAGCCCTGCATCACCGCCACGTCGCCGTTCCCCTCTTCGGGCTCCGACCATCGTCGTCGTCGAATTCGTCGTCTCCAGCGCGTCCCCGAGCCCGCTAACCATCCCTGCAGCTCCGCGGTGAGCCCCCGAGTCGTTTCCCCCTTCTCCCCTGGTCTCTTTCGACCTCTAGGCCCTAGCCCCACCTTGGCCGAGAGCTCCACGCCGCCGGCGATGTCGCCGTCGTGGCCACGGTCACCGTAGCACCCAACCGAGCACACTATCGTGCTCCACACCTCACTAGGATCACGCAGCACACACTAACGCCTCCCCAAACCCCCTGCAACACCGATCCCGACCGCACCCGAACTCCGGCGGCCGCAGCCGAGCTCGCCGCCGTCGACTCCGGCCACCCCAGGCCCAGCCACAGCCACCGTTCGACGCGCGGGAGCAAGGGCTCTCCAACGAGCCCAAGCACGGCCTTGCCCGTGCCCTGTAGCGCGATCCCGCGTCGCGCCGCCGTCTCGGGCCTCGCCGGCGTCACGTCGCCGGTGGGTTTGACCCACTTTGACCACGGCAGGACACCCCCCTGAGTCCCTGACAGGTGGGCCCAGCCCTGTAGCTAATTAGGATTAGTGCTAACCACTGTTAGTTAACCCCCTGACACTGACCAGTGGGCCCCAGCGCCACTAATCCCTAATTAGGATTAATTTAAACCTGTTAAACCCCCCTGTCACTGACGTGTGGCCCCCACACGTCAGGTTTGACTCCAGACAGCCGCAGTTGACCACTGACGTCATGCTGACGTCATGCTGGCGCAATAATTATAATTTCTGGATTTAATTTAAATCAGGAAATTCCAGAATATTATTTAAACTTTAAAAATTCATAACTTTTATTCTGTAACTCCAAATTGGACAAATTATATATGAAAAATGATCAGAAAAATCCAATCTATCCATCTGTACTATTTTCATGCATGATCAAACAAGTTAAATTGATGTTTCAAGCAGAACAAGGAAAAGCACTTTAAGAGGCCATGTTTGAGTTTGAAATTTGAATCTTTGATTCAAATTTGTTCAAACCCTTCTGGTTTTAGTTGCATTAGCCCAACACACTCATATTGCTATGTTTCATGCATGCATCATATTGTTGCACATTGTTTGGTGATGGTTGTGTATCGATGTCCTTGCGACAGGTTCTGCCCCCGAGGAGTACCGTGATTACCCTAACGAAGAATCATATCCGTGCATCGAACCATCAGGCAAGCAACCAACCATTTGATCATATCGATACAATCCCATGTTCTCGCTCCTGCTCTCTTTTACTGCATTAAGACAACGCGTTTCAAACTGCTGTGTGCTACGGTAGTTGAACCCATTTCCTCTGCATGACCTGTCATTGCCACAGTAACTAGATGAAACCCACTAGCATGTGTAGGAGTTGCTTGAGCCATATGTATGTGTTGTTCCTACCTTGCTATGCCTGCTATGCTTAGAGTCGTGTCAGGTCTGGTTCATCTGGGTGATGGGCTAGAGTGAAATGTTTATGTCGGTAATGAGAGTGGTGTGGTGAACACGATTTGGTAAAGGTATCGATGAGAGGCCATGTAGGAGTACATGGTGGGTTGTTTCATTGAAGCCGACCTTAAGCACTGAGATCTGTATGTGTGATTTAAGAATCAGCTACTACCATGCATTGGGCCCGAAACCAATGGACCCTCTCGGCTTCTTATTCACCCTAGTTCTCCGTCCAGGAGTTGCAAGTAGTTTCTGGTGTTTGTAGCCTACTGGAGGCCGTGGACAGCGCTGACCGTAGGGGTGGGCTGTGATGCGGTAGGTACGTGGCACGGTGTACCGAATACCCGTTAGGTATCTCGGGAACCCTGTTCACATCGTTCGGGGCCGTATGGGAAACCTCGGCCGGACTCCCTGCGGATGGAACCTGAATAGGCGATAAACCTGGACTGGAGGCTTAGGTGACTAGGTAGGTCGTGGCCGACACCCACGTTGGGCTTCCGCTTGAAGGTTGCCGAGTACATGTCGTGTAAACGACGGTAAGTGGTGAGAGCGTGTATGAAGGAGTACACCCCTGCAGGGTTAACATAATCTATTCGAATAGCCGCGTCCGCGGTAAAGGACTACTTGGTTGCCTATACAGTTCATAGACAAGTAAATGGAAACTACTAAAAGCCTCAAGATAAGTGTGAGTGCCGAGGATGGCTCTTCCGTAGGAAGACGGAGGTGGATCCTCGGTAGTGTATTGAAGTGGTGAGTAGTGGACTCGTGTGCGCAAAACCATTTCAAGTTGGAGTATCGTAGGATAGCCTAGCCAAGAGTCAAAGCTGGCTTGCTGCAATAACTCCACCAACCCTTCTTGATACTATGCATGTATGTAGGATCTGATGTAAGTCTTGCTGAGTACCTTTGTACTCATGTTGCTATAATCTACATTTTTACAGAAGACGCTGCAACCCCTTCTGATGGGTTCTATGTAGACGTTGACATCAACGAGTAGGCTAAAGACCCAGGTGGTGACCCTGAGCTTGTGATGGACCACGTAGTATAGCTAGGCTTTCCAAGCCTCTTTTATTTTACTAGTTGTCTGTACTCAGACAATGTACTTCCGCTGCTGGTTTGTATGACTGTATGACTTGTATGTTGGGTCGTGAGACCCGTACCTTTGTGTATGATATGTATGGCTCCCTGAGCCTTAAATAAAGTACTTGTGTCGTAGAGTCATGTTGTGATGCTTCGTTGTATTTGCACATATCGAGCATATTGTGTGTATGATTGAAATGCTTGGTATGTGTGGGATCTGACTATCTAGTTGTTTATCTTTAGTAGCCTCTCTTACCGGGAAATGTCTCCTAGTGTTACCGCTGAGCCATGGTAGCTTGCTACTGCTCTGGAACACTTAGGCTGGCCGGCATGTGTCCTTCTTCGTTCCTGTGTCTGTCCCTTCGGGGAAATGTCACGCTTTGAGTACCGGAGTCCTGTTAGCCCGCTACAGCCCGGTTTACCGGAGTCCTGCTAGCCCAGTGCTACAGCCCGGACCCATTTGCTGATGACCGACACGTTCGGAGCTGGGTCATGGATGCCTGTCCCTGTAAGTCTGTGCCACTTTGGGTTTACGACTAGTCATGTCAGCCCGGGCTCTTTATCATATGGATGCTAGCGACACTATCATATACGTGAGCCAAAAGGCGCAAACGGTCCCGGGCAAAGGTAAGGCGACACCCGTGGGAATACCGTGCGTGAGGCTGCAAAGTGATATGAGGTGTTACCGGCTAGATCGATGTGACATCGAGTTGGGGTCCTGACAGAATCATGCTATTAATGTCTTGCTTTTCTCTTCCGATCCTTTTGTTGCATACTTACATATTGCTTATGTATTGTCTGTCGTTTGGCTTGTGCATAGAGATGCCGTCGTATGTCGTGTACAAGGGTAAGGTTCCCGGAGTCTACGACGACGGGGAGGAGTGTCGGAGACAGGTTCACCGTTTCAGCGGTAACAGTTACAAAGGTACACCACTAGGGCGGAGGCCCAATCTAGATACGCCCGCTATCTAGCGGGAGAGAGGAGGGAGCGTTGGAGGAACCGGATGAAGACTAGTTTGATCGCGATGATGCTCATCATGATGACCGCAGATCTCTTCTATGTGATGGTAGTTTAGATGATCGATATCGACTTGTAATGTGAAGACAAACTTGATACTCGCAGTCTTGAGACTTGTAATGTTTTATCTTTGTTCGGTCTTTTGAATTCGGAGACTAATATGATGAATTGTATTCGGAGACTAATCTTCTATTGTATTCGATGAATTTGTTGTTGCTGTGTGCTGCTCTCTATATTCTGTCCAATAATATATTTTGTAACATGTGCGAAAATCAGAAAAGTAAAAAAAACCCAAATATTCATACTAATGGCGCATCACCACAAGGTGCGCCATTAGTATGCCAAAGGATACTAATGGCGCATCAAGACAGAGTGCGCCACTAGTATGACAAAGCAAATGGTTACATATGGCCCCCCGGGAGGCATACTAATGGCGCATGGTGTTACATACTAATGGCGCACTTCCTGGTGCGCCATTAGCATACCAAATACTAATGGCGCACCAGTGGTGCGCCATTAGTAAAAAATTCTAGTGGCTTGATACTAATGGCGCACCGGTAGTGCGCCATTAGTAGGCAAAACCGGTGCGCCATTAGTAGGCCTTTTCCTAGTAGTGGAGGGTGGTGTTCCTCCCCCATTTCCTCCGTGGACTCGGCTTCCCTATCCACCCATTTGTCCGGGGGCTCGTGTTCTACTATGGCCTGGATTTCCACGATCTGGCCCCGAACTTTCTCCTCAATATCTCGGTGTTTATCGTCGTGTGCGAGGCTTTCTTCTACATCCGCCCCCATTTGAGCCTATGGCTCAAGACTTTCAATGTCAGGCCAAAGGTGGTGCGCGGCACCCAGGCGGAGTGCGGAGGCGCCATGGTGGGCAAGATGCCCAACGTCCTATGGCCCGAGGGCTCCTTCGTGGAGTCCCTAAAGGGGTGGCAATCAGGGTGGTTTTATATCACTGAGCCGCGCAACCCTGAATGGGTCACAGCCCCCGAGTTCCGATCCGGACCCCCTACGCGGCTCACCTCCTGGAAAGAGACGGGCCTGCCGTGGGGTAAAGAAGGAGAGCAGACCGGACTCCAAACATGCGTCCAAACCCTGGTGGACAAGAAGCTCAAACCTGTCAACGTAGTCCAGGTTATGCTCATCCGCCGGATCCTCCCGTGTCAACAACGGGCTTTCAACCTGTGGGAGTTCGACCCGGCGCAGCACCGAACTCTGAGAAGGCTCTTCGACACGACGTGCGAAGATGCCTGGAAGGTGTTTTTCAAGGGCGCCGAGGCCCCCGCATCCACTAACGAGGATCGCGGATTCAGCACGCAGCGTCGCGCTCGTGCGGTAAGCTGTTTTTACCTTTTACAGGGTATTAGTTTTTCATAGTTTGACTCCATGCGGGATCTAAGCTCCCTTACCTTTGACAGGATTGGCAGGAGACGTCCGGACAGATCAACTGTCCAGCTCCTTTGCCCGAAGGCCCAGCGGACGCTCGCTTGGCGAAGTTGCTGGTTCCGGCACCCTATGTGGTGCCAGAGAAGAAGGCCAAGAAGAAGGCCACGGGGACTCGAAAGAGTGCCCGGCGCCTGGGGGTGTCGGATTCATCATCCGACGACTCCAAGACGCACTCCTCCCGTGAAGACGAGGAGGAGGAAGAAGAGACCTCTCCCCCTCCAGTGGGGGGAGAGAAGAAAAGGAAGGCTGCCCCAACTGGGGAGGCCGAAGGGTCCAAGAAGGGGATAACCCTTCCTCCGGATGGCTCCACCAACGCCGACGACGGCAAAGAGGAGTGGCCACACAGGGCCAAGCCCCTGGCAAAATCGTAAGTGTCCGGATACCAGAGTGATTCGTAGTATTCCTCCATTGCATAACTTTTCCTTATGTCGAACATGTTTATGCAGTCCACCCAAAGACCGGCTCGACGTGTCGTCGAGCGGTTCCCTGGATTCGTCGGATGTGAATTCGCTTCCGACGGCTACCTCCCCCCACCCAACGGACGACGCCGAGGTGCTGTTCCAACAGGTTCCAAGCCAGGAGGAGGTGGCCCTAGAGGCGCCGCAAGGCGACCTCCCAGACTCCAGTCATGAAGGGGGTAGAACCCCCAAGGGCTCTATGTCCGTCTTTGAGCCGGACACCGCGCTGGAACCATCAACGGTTCCAGACTCCGGTAGGCAGCCTCCTTCCAAGAGGAGCAAGCCTACCGAGCCGGTGACCTCCGTCCAACCGGAGGCACCGAATAATTTGCTGGAGACACTTAACGGCGCCTCCATCGACGAGGAGCACCGCACTATTATGAGTGCGGCGATCCAGAAGGTTCAGTCCGCCAAGAGCGGACTGACTGAAGCCTGTGCCAGCTTTCTAACAGGCTTTGAGGTAAGTAAAGAATAAAAAATATTACCGCATAGACAGTAGCCCCTGATGCTCTGTTTGGCGTTCAGAAAGAAAAGACGAATAGAGGATCTAATAACATTCGCAGGAGTCTAACATAATCAAGTCAATATGCGTATGCAGGCTTCACTGCTGGCCTCCGCCGCACTGACTACGGAGGTGGAGACGCTGAAGCAAAACCTCGCGTGGTCCGAGAACGAGCTCAGCCATGCCAAGAGGCAACTCGAGGAGAAGGAAGGAAAGTAATACCTTGCGCAAGTATATAGAGAAGATGTGGTTGCAAAAAATGACAGGATCAACGTGCTATTATAGGGGCCACGACCGAGGTGGCAACCCTTAATAAAGAGCTGTCCGAGGCCGAAAACAGAGCGGACGCGGAGCATACAGAGAGAGGGAAGCATGAGGCGCGGGTGGAGGAGGTGCAGAAAGAGCTCCAGGCTCTTGTGAAAAAACACGAGAGTTTGGAGCTTGACTCGAAGACGCAAGCATCTGAGCTTGCGGCAACCCTCGAAAGCGCGAAGTCTGCCAAGGCCGAAGCCCAGAAAGACCTCCAAGAAATTGGAGATATGAAGAAGATAGCAGCGGGTAAGGCATTCATTATGCAAAGCAAGCACGTGAAAGTGAATTACTTGCTACTTACCCAAGTCTGGAGCTCTCTAGGAGCATTCGCAGATTTGCCCCGTAGTGCGTCTGATGCCGCCGCCTTCTACCGACCGAGGAGGGGAGCTCGACGGAGAAGGTGTTCTGGTCTCAGTATGCTGAGGCCGGACACCTGGTGCCTTTGAGCGACCAGCTGAAGAAAATGGTCGAGCTCCACAAGGTTGCCGAACAGGCCATAAAGGACCTCATAGTTCGGCTGTGGCCTGGAGAGGCTCTGCCTGGGAGCTACTTCGGGCTCGTGAGGCGGCTGGTGGATGCCTGTCCACGGCTTGAAGTAATCAAGCGCTCCGTCTGCATCGAAGGTGCCCGTAGGGCGCTTGCCCGTGCTAAAGTGCACTGGGGCAAGATGGATGTGGAGAAGCTGGTGAAGGACGGGCCGCCGCCGGGCAAGGAGCATCGCGTCCCGGAAGCGTATTATGAGGGCGTCCTGAAGGATGCCCGCCTTATAGTGGATGAATGCTCCAAAGATGTAATTTTTGAGTAAACTCGTATTTGTGATCCTGTACGCTGAAAACTTGTTCATATGCGCTAAGCAACGCATTTGAATTTAAAATATTACCTTTTTGCGGTCGTTTATCAAATTTGAGAGATGGCAAGTCGTCGGCTTCTGCCCCCATGCCACGAGTGCTGGGGTGTTCAGGATAAACATGAGCGCTCTTTTTCCCATTCTTGGGTCCTTCGAGGGAGGCGCTCAACACAACGAACAAGGTAATCGGACTATAATGCTTGAACACTCTCACTTAGCCATAGAGTTCTATGATTTTAAATTTCGGCGAAGCCCCTAGTCTTCGGAAGACCGAGTTCGGGGCGCTATCCACGCCTAGGACGGACAAAGCCGACTCCTCGCTCTAAGCGGCATAAGTCTTTAGGGACTTGAAAACCTCTCAAACAGCGACCAGCTCTCGCCTCATCATGACGGTCAGTTCTAGCTTTCTCTACTGAGGTGCTTAGCCCAGCTCAACTGGGCACAATCGCAGTAGTTCTCCTAGTGCTACCTTAGCCGATATAACGGAATGTAAGGTACCAAAACATAGGAGCCAGGCAAACCCAACTATTGACCGAAGACATGATTCGGAGTCGATGCATATAATGCTATAAGTTCGGGTGCCGCACTTGTGAAAGTGTTCGGACTGCTCACACCGTATTGTGGGGTACTTAAGCCCCTGGCGTATTGGCCATACCAAAGTGTATGGGTGCAACATGTCATTAATGAACATATATTCATAAAAAAGGTAATGCAATAATAGACGGAAGCTATGCATTGTTTATTTAAAAAAGCTGCGATCAAAGCAGAACGATACAAATAGTGCAATAAGCAAAAGATGGGACTATTTAACATGTCCTTTCTAGGGGCGAGCTGCGGAATGGCATGTGAAACTGGTATACTACTCGTTATAGAGACCACCTTAGAGTTCCATAGCGTGGCGTAGCTTTCTGCTTCCCTGGGTGTATCGTTTGTGCGGCAATTATACTGCCGGAGAAGCCTTTTGAAGAATGGAGTCCTGAAAATAAGAGAAAATTAAGAAATCGGCAGCCCCTAGTGCGGTTTAAGCCGCGTTTCGGGCGTGCCGTGATGGTGCCCCTCCCCCTGTGCCCATGGTATTCCCAGAGCATAGTTATGTACGCGCAGCACTGGTTTCGCAACTTCGCAAGGGCTGGGGTTGTGGCCGCATTGTTACGCTTGCTCTGAACGTGCCGGGCGGTCTTGGTGTAGGTTACTCCGGGCACGCTTGACAGTGTCCAGACGTCTAATGTCCGGACTAGAGAATTGCCTTGAGAGGCTGCTTTGTACTTCTGCTGCGATAGTCGACGTATGCTCCTCCATTTGGAGAGAGCGTTCGGTGTTTCCATTGACCGTGATGAGCCCTTGAGGGCCTGGCATCTTGAGCTTGAGGTATGCATAGTGCGGCACCGCATTGAACTTGGCAAATGCGGTTCGCCCGAGCAGTGCATGATAGCCACTACGGAACGGGACTATGTCGAAGATTAACTCCTCACTTCGGAAATTATCCGGAGATCCGAAGACCACTTCAAGTGTAACTGAGCCTGTACAGTTGGCTTCTACACCTGGTATGCCGCCTTTAAAGGTCGTTCTGGTGGATTTAATCCTCGAGGGATCGATGCCCATTTTCCGCACTGTATCCTGATAAAGCAACTTCAGGCTGCTGCCGCCGTCCATAAGGACTCTAGTGAGGTGGAATCCGTCAATAATTGGGTCTAGAACCAATGCGGCGAATCCGCCATGACGGATGCTAGTGGGGTGGTCCCTTCGATCAAAAGTGATCGGGCAGGAGGACCATGGGTTGAACTTTGGGGCGACTGGCTCCATCGCGTATACGTCCCTTAGCACACGCTTTTGTTCCCTCCTAGGGACGTGGGTTGTGTATATCATGTTCACCGTCCACACTTGTGGGGGAAAACCTTTGTGTCCACTGTTGTTCGGCGGCCGGGGCTCCTCCTCGTCATTGCTATGCAGCCCCTTGTCTCTGCTTTCGGCATTTAACTTGCATGCCTGCTTGAACACCCAACAATCCCTATTAGTGTGATTGGCTGGTTTTTTGGGGGTGCCATGTATCTGGCATGAGCGATCGAGTATTCGGTCCAAACTGGATGGGCCCGGAGTATTTCTTTTGAATTGATTTTTCCGCTGACCGGGTTTAGAGCCTCTGAATCCGGCATTAACTGTCGTATCCTCAGCGTTGTCGCCGTTAATGCGGCACTTTTGCTTGTTGCGACGCGACCTGCCACTGCTGTCCTTGGTATCCGAATTACCAGGGCTCTTGGTCATGTTATTGCTGCGAGCTAGCCGGCTGACTTCTCCCATGCAAAAGCGGGTCATAAGTGTCGTGAGGGCTGCCATAGATTTCGGCTTTTCCTGTCCTAGGTGCCATGCAAGCCACTCGTCATGGATGTTATGCTTAAAGGCTGCTAGGGCCTCTGCGTCCGGACAGTCGACAATTTCATTTTTCTTGGTTAGGAACCGTGTCGAGAATTGTCTGGCCGATTCCTCTGGCTGCTGAATTATGTGGCTTAGGTCATCGGTGTCTGGTGGTCGCACATAAGTGCCCTTGAAATTGTCGAGGAATGTGGCTTCCAGGTCCTCCCAACAACCAATTGATTCTGCTAGCAAGCTATTAAGCCAATGCCGAGCTAGTCCTTTAAGCTTGAGTGGGAGGTATTTGATGGCATGTAGGTCATCACCGCGGGCCATGTTGATATGAAGGAGATAGTCTTCGATCCATACCGCAGGATCTGTTGTGCCATCATATGATTCGATGTTCACGGGTTTGAAACCCTCGGGGATTTGATGATCCATTACTTCATCTGTGAAGCATGGTGGGTGTGCGGCGCCTCTGTATTGGGCTATATCACAACACAGCTCAAACGAGCTTTGTCTACTGTGTTCGGCCCGGTCGGATTTACTGTATCCGGCGTGACGAGTACTGTCTCGTGCCGTGGGGCGCCCACGTGATCCGTAGATCGATCTTGTCTGCCTTGCCTTGTCCTCCAATATGTCTCGCAGGTCTGGCGCATTTTCCCATGCCTTGGTATTTTTTGAGCGGCACCTGGGTGCGGCTTGAGTGGAGGGCCGAGAGGCCTCTCTGTCGCGGCCACAGGGTGGCCGGTCGCCGCATCATGCGCTGGTGATGTAGGTTTAGGTGCTTCCTCCTCTAATTGGGGTAGCAACATGCGCTTTGGGTAGCTCTTGGAGGGGCGTTCGAGTTCATACTCTTCGGCCGCAAGGACTTCAGTCCATCTATCGGCTAGCAAATCTTGATCAGCTCTAAGCTATTGCTGTTTTTTCTTGAAGCTGCTCGCCGTGGCCATAAGCCTGCGTTTGAAACGCTCTTGTTCGATGGGATCCTCCGGCACAACAAATTCGTCGTCGTCGAGGCTTGCCTCGTCTTCGGAGGGAGGCATATAATTATCGTCCTCGACCTCTCTGTCTGCCGCTCTCTCATGAGGGCTGGCTTCTCTATCCTCCTGTGCTGAATCTTGCTGGAGGTGGTTGTCTTCGGCACTGTCCGGGGTGTTATTATCTCCCGTGCCGGAATCACCGTTTTTGTTTTGGCGGGATTTAGAGCAGCGCCGCTGATGCTGGCGCTTAGGCTGCTTCTTGGAGGGGTCATCCTCCGCTGTTCCATCGCCATTGCCTTCTTTTGGGGTGTCCACCATGTATATATCATACGATGAGGTGGCTTTCCAGTGCCCTATAGGCGCTGGTTCTTGATCGTCTCCTGCACTTGCGTCCATACCGTCGATGTCTTCGGAGTCGAAGTCGAGCATGTCGGTTAAATCATCGACAGTGGCTACGAAGTGGGTGGTGTGTGGGCTTTGAATTTCTTCATCATCCGCATCCCAACCTTGCTGACCATAGTCCGGCTAGGGCTCTCCTGACAAAGAGAGAGACTTTAATGAATTCAGAATATCGCCGAAGGGCGAGTGCTGAAAGATGTCCGCGGTGGTGAAATCCATGATCGGCGCCCAATCGGGTTCGATCGGTCGGGGCGCGGAGGGCTCAGAGTCTGGAGAGGAGTCCGACTCCTTGGAGTCATGGGCCTCACAGAGAATAGGGATGGTGTTCGGCTCAATCGCCATAGAGATTGCAGCCCCCGAGGCGGTATCTAACGACCCATCCTCGGTTGGTGTGATCGGCTCCGAGCTAGGGGTTGGAGCGGACACATGTGCGGCCTCCAGGGCACTGTTCGGCGGCAGAGCTAAATCATGCCCATCGTGACAGTGCGGCACGCTTGGCTGTGGCTCGAATCCGTCGAAGATCAAGTCTCCGCGGATGTCGGTCGTGTAGTTCAAACTTCCAAATCTGACCTGATGGCCAGGGGCGTAGCTTTCGATCTGGTCCAGATGACCAAGCGAATTGGCCCGCAGTGCAAAGCCGCCGAATACGAAGATCTGTCCGGGGAGAAAAGTCTCACCCTGGATTGCATCGCTGTTGATGATTGGAGAAGCCATCGGGCCTAAAAGTGACGACACAGAGGAACTCTTAATGAAAGCACAAATGTCGGTGTCAAAACCGGCGGATCTCGGGTAGGGGGTCCCGAACTGTGCGTCTAGGCCGGATGGTAACAGGAGGTAGGAGACACGATGTTTTACCCAGGTTCGAGTCCTCTTGATGGAGGTAAAACTCTATGTCCTACTTGATTAATATTGATGATATGGGTAGTACAAGAGTAGATCTACCACGAGATCAGAGAGGCTAAACCCTAGAAGCTAGCCTATGGTATGATTGTTGTTCGTCCTATGGACTAAAACTCTCCGGTTTATACAGACACCGGAGAGGGCTAGGGTTACACAGAGTAGGTTACAATGGTAGGAGATCTACATATCCGTATCGCCAAGCTTGCCTTCCACGCCAAGGACAGTCCCTTCCGGACACGGGACGAAGTCTTCAATCTTATATCTTCATAGTCCAGGAGTCCGGCCGAAGGTATAGTCCGGCCATCCGGGCACCCCCTAATCCAGGACTCCCTCAATGACCATTATAAATAGCTAACTATGAACTAGCATACATTTGAATTCAACTTACGGTGGTTTAAAAAATTTGAATTCAACAAGAAGTCCATTCAATTATTTGAGTTCGATATCATGGCATTTGTAAATCATACCTAAATTATAGGGGCACCAATCTTTTCTCTGCTTTTGTACATAATAGCATATATAGTCGTGTACAAAATAGATTCAAATTTAGCTCCTCCATTCCAAAATAATCGTAGTTATAGGACTTTCAAGTATCAAAATTTTAAAAAGATGCGGATAATTTAATGAGTTTTCAAACATACAATGTCAAATTTAACGTTATCTATTTAGTCGGTCCTCAAAGTTCAGGACTAATCTAAACATGAATGCTTTTGTTTCAAAATTTCGAATGAAGCGCCAAAAGAGCCTCTACTTGCCCGAAACCGCGTGAGACCAATGTTTGGTAGTAGAAGGAAATTACTTTTCTAACTCCGACCTATGAAACCTACCGGCCCGACGACCAAAGGTCTAAACCGGGGTAGGTTTGTAGCTTCATCTAGATGCCACGCAACCGCCTCCGAAAAACATTCATACACAAGGGACGCCTAAGCACACATGCGCATGGACGAAATCACTCGCGCCCACTATTTGGGACATATGGGATTACCATCCTACCCCCGACCTGAAGTAGGTCCAAAATTTAAGAGGGGGGCAATGTTTGTACTTTCCCCAAATTTCGAACAAGCGCGTCCCATCTGTTCAAAAAAGCCAAAAACAAGTGCGTCACAGACCGAAATATGGTTCTCCCTTAGCTCGGCTACCCCCCGTATGATTCCCCATTCGTACTCCGTGGGCGCCAAAACTACCTCTCGACCAGCCGCGAAACCCCGGCGTCCTCCGTCCGCCACCCCACCCCACCCATCAACCGCCGCCCTCCTCCATCACGCCGGAGCCAATACCCCGACGTCGTCGTCCACCGCATCCTCAACCGCAATGCCCTCCACGGCTAGCAGTTGAAGCTGAGGCCAAGCTGTATGTAACCAAGCCAGTTCAACCATGTCGTCCTGCGCCTCACCGCTGCCGCTCCAACTTCGCCACCGTCCACCGCACCGGAGCTGTTCCTGCTACGCCGTCCTTTGCTGCCTCGGTTATGCTTCTCCTCCACTGACATACGGCCACGGCAACACATTCAACAATTTGGCCATGGGTACATCCAAGGCTGCACCCTCCTCCAAAACATCGGTTTCCCCGGCAAAACGAAGAAACTCACCGCGACATATGGAGGACACAACACTGGCAACCGGAAATGGTACTCCTCTTCCCTTTTTCTTGCAAATCTTACGTGTATGCTTGCACGGTATTCATCCCACAGAAGACACTAGTTGACCGCTTCTTCTTGATACTAGATGTTCCTAGTAACTCCTGATACACAAGGTTTCTCCTCAGATACTATTTCACCTTAGCTAGAGGACCGTCACCCCCTGGATTTCAATTCCTGGTCAGTTGATTCCCAATTAAAGAAAGCATTCCCCGGCGTAACAGGAGCTAGTCCACCTATTACGCTGGGGAAGCAGTGCCTAAGTGTTTATATTAGGGGCGTGTGGGGCCTAGAGATGTTGTCTCCCGATCTGGAGGTCGGTTGGGATTAAAGGGATGGCCGGGGGCGCTGCCAAGCACGGCGGTGCTGTGAGGTCGAGGGGAGGGTGGGGCGGCGGGGCAGGGGTCTGAGCCGGTGGTCGCTGGCAGTTCGATAAAGATCATCAACAGTGACTGGCGGGAGTTAGACGAAGGCCATCTGCCCGTTCCTTATAGATCAGATGGTTCATTAAAAAATCGACTAACCTATTTATTTTCAGTCGACTGTTATTTTGATAGGACCACATGTGGTGGTGTGCTGGAGGAGTACCTGCATTTCCCAGCCATCCATGTGCTCATATATTACAAAATCATACCGAGTAGAATCTAATTTTTTGTTTTCCATGCAATGTTATAGAGCTATCATATGTCTCCTATCATTTATTTTTCAGCCACTTGCTATCTGCTACTTTTACAGTGCACTAGTTCTGCACACACTTCACCCATACTCTCACTATTGTATTTTTATGCAAGGGTATTTTAGACTTTGCCTTGACAAAAGCAGAAAAGAGAAGAGAGAAGTCGCTCTAGCTTCATACGCGGCTAGGCCAGACACGTTTCAGCACTTTAAAGGATGTAGTGTCAGCAAATGGAGACGGTAAACGTAGGTCTGGAGTTGATGATCTCGCTTGCAATGAACCACCGTCCCAGGTGCCTCCTTTAACTTCACGGTGTCATATGTGGTTGCATGTTGCATATTGTGCCTAGCTTGTATTCGAAAGGTCTAAGTTGGTCTTTATTATGAAAAGGAAATATATTTTTTACATGAACCACCATGCCGGGAGCACCAGAAGGAAAATAGCTAGTTAGGGCACTGGCCGAGCCAGTGACAAGCCCAACACAGACATGCATCACCTGGAAGCCAACTAAAAGGCCACGATGGTGGCGAAGCAGCCCGCCTCCCACCAGGCTCTCAGGTCCTAGATGATCATGCTCACCACTCCAGCCGAATGTCTAGCTTGTATTGCTTCCAATTTGGTTAAATTGCATCTACTTAGCTTACACATTATACCTTTGAATATGACATGACTTCCTGTTTTTGGTACATACTAGTACATTTGTCTATTAATTAACCATGTTCTTACATCAAACTAATGTTCTTGTGTATCCCTCATCAATCACTAATGATGAGGCAGTCAGGCGAGTGGTCTACTCTGAGTAAAGATCCTCATTTAAAGAATGCAGCGTCAGCCTCTCGACATGATTCTCAAGAAACAACAAGGCTAGATGAAGATAGTGAACATAGCTCTATAGTTGATTACCGCATTTCCCCTACACAAGCATCGCAGGTCCTTGCTCTAACTTGGTAGCGTGATATGTTGTTGCATGTTGCATATGTTGTCTAGACTGTAATTCTTCCAATCTGGTTAAATTTCATGTGCTATTCTGCTTAGTTTATACATTATACCTGTTAATGTGACATGCCTTCCTATTTTTAGTACATAGTGCCTCTGTCTATTAAGCATGTCGTTACATAAAACTATTGTTTTTTTGTATCCCGCTTGAATCAATATGATGAAACACCTTTAGTATATGAAGTGTGATATTAGTTGTATCTTTCATATGATTTATAGCATGTGTTGCTTCTAATTTGTTGAAACACCATTTATGATGCGACGCTTTTAACTTGGTAGAGTCATATTGGTTGCATCTTTCATGTGGTGTCTAGCTTGCATTGCTTCTTATTTGTTGAAATGGCTTCTGCTTAGTTTACACAAACAGTTGTGAATATGCCATGCCGTCATGTTTTTCATACATATTCCATCCTGGTATCATGTGTTTTCCTTACATCAAAGTAGTGATTGTTAGTACTATGCACGAATGAGTTCCGAAGAGTGAATTTTATTAATTTTTCTTGTTGGTTTTACTTGACAATTCAAATTAAATAAATCAGAAGGAAAGTAGCAAGGCAGCGGATAAAGGTGCTCCTTCCAAACGGAGGGCCTCTACAGATTCTACTCCGTCACCCCCCAAGAAGATTTGCAAGACAACACATGCATAGACACTCAACGTCGCTGTGTTGATGATGAGCACGTCTCCCCTAGTGCACCATCACAGGTGCTCCCTCTCACTTGTCACTGTTATATGTGGTTGCATGTTATGTATGATGTCTAGCTTGTATTGCTTCTAATTTTGTTGAATTCGAGCTTCTTACTTTACACATTATACTTGTGAATAAGACACGTGTTCCTAAGAACATACAATATTTGTCTATCACACCATGTTGTTACATCATAGTATTACTGTTGTGTAACCCGCAACAATCACTTATCACAAGACACGTTTGATTTGGGAGTGTGATATAGCTTACATCTCGCACTCTTTTCTAGCTTGTACTACTTCAAATTTGTTGAATTGGCACTTATGACGAGACCATTTTAACTTGGTAGAGTGATCTTCGTTGCATCTTTCATATGGTGTCTAGCTTTCATTGTTTCTAATTTGTTGAAATGCCTTCTCCTTAGTTTGCACATCATAAGCTGTGAATATGCAATGGCTCTAACGACGAGAGGCCTTTAACTTGGTAGTGTGATGTTGTTTGCATCTTTCATCTGATATATTTCTTGTACTGCTTCGCATTTGTTTAAATGCCAGTTCTAATGAGACACTGTTAACTTGGCCAAGCGATATTTGTAGCATATTTCATATGGTGTCTACCTTCGATTACATTACTACTAATTTAGTGAAATGTCTTTTGCTTAGTTTACACATAATAGTTCTGGTTATCTCATGCCATCCTGTTTTTCGTACTTATTACATCCTCCTATCATGTCATTTTCTAACATCAAAGTTCAGTTCGTCTGTATCACACATCAATTTGTTTTGAAGTACTAAATTGTTATTCCTTTTTCTTGTCGGCTTGACTTAGCATGGTAGAGAGAAAGAGGAAGGAACACATAATGACATGGAAAGGGAAGCAGAAGAATCCTGCAGATTCTCCTGGTATTGATGGTGCAACAGAAGGTCAAAGTCTAGTGAAAAATTGTACAAATAGGTTATCTCGTGGTACACGAGCTGCAGAACGTGCCAAACAGAAACCAATAGCTCCCACCAAATAAGCAGAGACATCCCTAGTTGTTGCAACACCTTCCACAGTACCACCAGCTACACGAGTTACTCGTTGGTCAACTCAGTTAGCACCACGTTCCCAAGCTCCCTTTCCACCTAACACTACTTCTGAAGCACTCTTGACACAAGACGAGTTAGCAAAATCATATGAACTTTGTGAGCTTCAACAGCAAGAAGGTAGTTGCTGGAGTCAAGTTATAGTTGCATGCTTCTTTATATGTCGCCTCATAGTTTGATGTACACTAACACTTCCTATGTTGCTTGTTGGACTAGCACCTAGGCACAGGAGGAAACAAACATCAGGGATAATGCTCGATAGGTTAACTAAATCTAGAGGAGGAAGAATGGAGATCCATTTTGAGGTAGGTTTAAAAAGGCCACGTGATGTTACAGAGTTAGCCAAGTTAGTATTAGAGGCAGCGGTTGCTGTTAGGTGTCATGTATGTATCCTCCCGACATGGATTCAGTACAGGAATGACAAAGACGAAACCCAGTTCAACACCTTCCTCAACCATTTATCTATAAGTATGGTTATGTATGGAAACTAGTAATATCATCTTGCTCTGTCCCATACTTTATAGGTTGTTGATAATGAGACTCCCATAATTTTCAATAGATAAGGTTCAAGTTGGATAGCCAAGATGATGCAACCTGACAAGCTTACACCCATGTTTTCAAATCTGCTCTACAGCAGTATCGGTATAACTTGAGGCAAACTCACTTTGAAAGCAAGGCTAATAGTAAACTTGCGCAAACATCTCCAGTGGAAAATATATCGGATGAAGACTGGAGAGGCCTCGTTAAACACTGGTGTGATCCAAAGTATCAGGTACATTATATATATGTGATCAGATCACATGTTGAAGTCCTATTTACGCATGTGCCTCACAAATCTATCTTCTTGTAGGTGAACTATTCAAAGAACAAGGCCAACCGTATGAAAGTGAAATTCCAACAGAAGACAGGATCTCATAGCTATATTGCACACTGTGTGGCTCTTGTAATTAGCTGCTATTTCACTCTTTTCGCTGTACTATATTATCAGATCTATATTGACTTGTTCCAAATGCAGAGGAAAGCCGCAAGGACCAAAAAGTACCTGAACCAAATGTTGGGGAAATCTTCAAGGACTGTCACACCAGCAAGTTGAAGGGCATGACTACACCAGTCAAAGCCGCTGTTGTAAGTCCTTAATCCTCATGCCTTTTAACTACTACTTACTCTGACTTGTGCATTGAACTACATGGTTTGCAGCCAATGTCTATTACTCTTTTAAATTTTATACACAATTGTCTTAGCGTATCATTGCAAATTACAAGGTTTAAAAGAGAGGAGTGATGTTCCTTTGATCTTGATCTGTAATCTAGTTCCGTGCTGGACTTGCCCACACAACGTTACAATTTCCTATTTGTCTGTTCTCGATTGTTTTGTGATATGAATGATGTCATACTATGCTTACCGTATTATAAACTTTTTCTATCCTTAACTGTCAATAAAATGTGAAGAAATAGACAATACATTAGCCATGGTACATGTTCATATGTTTGGAACCTGGTTATTATGTACTTTGCAGTAAAATACAACTAATATTTTACATGGGTTCACCAGAATAAATTCTATATATAGACCAAAGCTATTTTGTTTGGTTTTGCTGCCTCCTTAATATCTTATGTTCTAGTACTACTAATGTAAAAACTCAACATTTCAGCAAGCTATGTAAAAAATGGAGGAACCGCCACCTTCTGAAGGTGACGAGGCAACTATAACCGCAATGTCAGCTCTTGCTGCAGTGGGTCAGTACCTGTCCACTAACAGTGCCAAAGCACGTTCCTACGTAATACTGGGTTGGTTGTTAAGGCAATCTCGTCCAAATTGCCTCATGATCAAGATATGCAAGCTCAAAACAATGTTATATATATGCGCTCCAGACACAAGTCCATTCCTTAACAGAGACCCTTTGTGAAACAAGGACAACCATTGTTTGATGTCGTCAAGATATGCATGGTTTTGAAACCATACTATCAGCCATTTTCTATGTTGTTCAGGAGTCTAGGAGAAATGAAAGCGAAGGTTATGGTGGTCCATCGGACAATACAATATGGAAACGTAACAGTCAGGTCAAAGGAACTGAGCTTCTGAACTTCTGGTGGTGCATTTATCTGCCAGACTGTTAACTTTTATGCCAACCTTCCTTTTGTTTTATGGTTATAATTTGTTTTGTTGCGATACAAAATTTGTTCTTAACGTGCAGCCACCGGCTGAAGAAAACGACAAGCCATTTTTGTATAGTGTAGGGTGTTCCCTATATTTGCACTGGTGGCGATCTTTGATTCCTAGTGGATGTAATCTGTGGAATCACCTTAATATCCTAGCGTTAGTTTTGGGCTTATTTATTTCCTAGTCTTCTTTTTCCCTAGTTTGCTAGTGGCCGCAACAACCATGGGCCATATACCGACCGTGGTAACCGCGACCCTGCTACAGGCCGTAGGATCCATGGGCCTCCTTCGGGCCGTCGGATAAATGGGCCTCCAAAGGGCCATAGAATCGGCGGGCCTCGGGCTGTCAGATAAATGGTATCGGCCCAGCACGGAAATGGGCCGTTAACAAGCCGGAGGATAGCAAAGGCGTAATTCTGTCACAGGCATAATGGGTCATTAATGGGCCAGAATATAGGATGTGCTGGAAACGGTGCAACGGGTTAACATGCTACAAACGGGCCGATTCTTTCCACGGGCCAAATTTGGCCCATTAGGGGAACAAGCCAGTAACGGGCTGAAAGTAATCGAGGGCCGGAAAGGAGCCCAAGAACATATGGACCGTCAGTAGGCCAAAAGCTAACACGGGATGGAAACAGCCCATGTGAATCATGGGCCGATAATGGTTACAAAGAAATTTACTGTTCATTATGGGCTAGAGTCATCGTGGGCCACTAATGGGCCTAAAGATACGAAAGGCCTCATATGGGCCAAAAGACGCCGCAGGCCATACATGGGCCAAAAGTGAAATGGGCTGGTGTTATATTCGACGACCCACTTGACATTGTTGGACCGATTTCGGGAAGGCCCTAATGGGCTGTGAGTTACTAGGCCATAAAATGGGCTATTTGTGAACATACCGTTAACAGGATTTTCATGGCCAGCCCGCTAACTTTTGACCAAGTCAAACGGGCTGGCCTTTGTAAGCTAAATGGGCCAGTGGTGGGCCGTCGCACGTGTCGACATATCATAGAAGCCTATCTGACCCAATGACGAGCTGACACGTGTTTCTTTCGGCCAATGAGATTTTTACACGTGGAAAATCCCCATTGGTCCGGCTGTTAACGGGTTATCGAATCCAAAACCGGACCCAATAGCTTAATGACGACCCATTACGATTGATGCCATGTGTCGGTTACCATTGACGAAAGCACTTCCATGATGCGTCATTTATCGTCATGGAAGTGAACACTTCTGTGATGATAATTTTGGTATTGTCATGGAACACTTCTAGGACAGCACATGTATGACTATCATGATTCTCTCATAAAATCGTCATGGATGTACATACATGACAGAAAATGTGACCTACTGTGACAAACACGTATCATCACAGAAGTGTATTTTTTTGTAGTGGTAATAGTTTACTTTGGTTTTGTGCAAATATCTTGTGTGTAGTAGCCACCTATGTAATTGGATATTTAATTTGGTTATGCAACCATGTCCTTATAAGTGTGTGTGTGTATATATATGTTGTTGTTCCGTAAGCAATCCAAATGCACAACACACATGTCTTATTAGCAGCAATTGCCTGTGTTACTATCAGTCTTCGCACACATTTCTAACTACACACCTGTTTGCCGTGTATCACACACATCTTATTAAATTTAATTGTTTTTGTTCTCTTGGCTCAAAGAAAATAGTTCATCCAAGTGAACTGTATGTCGTATATCACACACACCTTGATATGGCTGACCATTTCTTTTGTGTTGCCTAATCACAAACAGTTCCTCCGAGTGAACTGTATGCCGTATATTGCACACACCTTCATCTGGTTGCCCGTTTCTGTTTTCTTCCTCATCGCAAAAAGTTAATTGAACTGAACCGTATGCCCTGCATAGCACACGCAACTAAAATGGGAATCGTGTTTGATGGTTCTGCCATCGCAATTGTTTTGCATCTTTTTTTACGGTTTTTTACATCATCGTTTGCGATTAATGCATCGCACACAATTTTGTCAAAGGGTCTCTGATCGTAGTGTAGCGTTAGCAACAACCTGCAGTAGTGGGGTGTGGCAGGATACTATGGCATGGAACCGATATGGGACCAGGAGGACAAAGAAGCAGTAGAGGCGGGTGGGAAATCACCCTTTAGTGAAATCAGGGGCGAAAGTGCTAGAGACTACTTGCGGGCACGTGCAAGGAGGCGTGATGACGGAACTTATTACTTTTAAAACTCACATGATGCAGAACTCTATCACGTGATGTTAAAGGTTTCCAAGATCCCTAGAAGGTTCTATAGGAACTCAAGGCCATGTGCCATTCTGTCTGATGCTCTAGAAACAAGAGAGCCCCCTCACCGTGCAAGGGGTATAGGTGTTAATGTCCCGCACAAGAGGGCTTGCACACTCAGCAAAGAAGAGAGGCTCAGCATAAAAAAGCGAGGAGTGAAATGAAGAAGAATGAATTGTTTGGAAGGTTTAATAAGGACTTGTATCCGACTGTTCAAAAGGATATTGAGGAGTCAATGATGATGCAGAAGACTCTAACACTGATAGATAGCCAGCAGAAGGGAGGGGAGGCGGGCATGGAGGATGCTGGTTATTGCGCGACAACACCGCACATGAGTAGCCATGCATCAGCTCACCCCAGCGACACTGAGACTGCAGCTACTCATGATGATGCTATATCTGATCTATCTGGAATGAAAGACAGACTAAAGGGCGTGCTTACACATTATGAAGGTACATTAAAATGTGCAACATCCTGGGTTTTCCCACCCTTCTTGGAAGAGGGCCTCTGGTTGGACAATTTCCCATTGAAGTCGGGCTGTGTGAAGTGCTATGTGACCGAAGTAAAGCCTGGATTCAATGAATTTTCCCTAGAGAATATCCTACGAAACTTTTATGAGCAAAGGACCTTGGGAAAAACACTATTACATCACATCTAGTGACCTTGAACAGAAATAGAGTTCATGGATGAGATCCCTGAAGCCCCGCCAAGAGCAACCAATGTCGCCCCTCAACCGGTTACGCTCTCCTTGCCACAACAGCTCTCACATGCTTCCCCTAAAGAACCTAATACTCATAATCCGACGGCTGATGTATTAGCCTGTGATCCGTCGGCCTGACTCTGTTCCGTATAGGCAATGTCATCGTCTTCCCCAGAGAAGCTAGTGGCAAGGCCTACAACTTCTAAAGACACAACATCGGTTCAGATGTCGACCGCTGAAGTAGTAGGGGAAAACCCAGCTGCAGCACATGCTCAGCAGACCAAGCTGGTGGAATAGACTGCTAAGCAGTCTGATGCTTCGGAACCGCCTGCGAAGCAGTCTGTAGGTCCAAAACCGACTTCTCATCAGTCCGTCGGTCTGCAGCCGTGTGATTAGCATACCAATGCGTTAGCACTTCCTGCTCAGCAAACCAACGCGTTGGCACAGCCTCCTCAGCACACCGACAAGTTGGCACCACCTGCGCAAAAACCCAACATAGCTTCAACGCATGGTCAGTAGTCCTATGCCTCTGCTTGTACAAACCAGTAGTCCGTCACAACAGCACCGCCAGGTCAGCGGTCCAGCATAGCTAAATTGTCTGCTAAGTGGTCTGTCGAAGCTTCCCTGCTCGGTAGTCTACCTTTTAGCCAACTAGACGTTGTACCAGAAGTGCTTCAAGTACCAAGAAGGAAGCGGCCAAAAAGGCCGCACCCGCGAGGAAGCGCACCGTGAGAGTGACGAGGAAAGAGCACAATTGCCTCTTACATAAAGCACTAATCGCCCAGAACCAAATTAACAACAATTTGTTCGAATCAGGGAGTAATATTATTTCTGACGGCATGGATGATGAAGAAATATCTTTGCAGCTTGCTAAAAATAAGGGAGACGTACTTGAAGCACGCAATTATGTCCATGGGCAGCCATTTCTTTTTGGCGAATACTTTGATGAGTGCAGCTCCAGTTGCCGTGAGTTACATAAATATTGCATGGATCAAATGTCAGCAGGTCATCATGTTCTGCTAGTCCACTACAACAGAGATCATTTCCGTCATGATGCTGGTTCCATTAGTGTGAGTTTCAAGGACTTACATCCCTTTTTTAACTTCAACGAGCTTGATGCCACTCTTGTTAGATGCCAAATTTTGTAAGTACTTAATAAACTCTGATCAACTTCCCCATACAAGGTTGTAGATGATAAATAGCTAACTCCATTTTACTCCTCTTAGGGGATTGAAGATGCAGAGAAGAAAAAGGGAGAGTGTATATTTCATAGATCCTGCATTAGCAAATTGCACAACATCAGATGGTAAGGACCTACAGGACGGGGCCATTAACACGGTCGTCTGTATCTTCGAAAACACGTCCCATGCAGAATCATTTCTCTGGCCATATCATGAATGGTAAGTCAAGTAAACAACCATGCGTACACTGATTTTCTTTCAGATTTCGACGTAATTCGTAAGTTCATGGCTTTCTTAAATGTAGCAATCACTAGATATTGGTATTCGTTGTTCCAACAAGAACACAATTTACTACATGGATTCTCTCAAAGAGTCAACAAACGCTCAGCATCTGACGTATCTTCATCAATTCGTGGATAGGTATTGAATTCTATGATGCTGAAATTAATTTGCATTCATGTCTGGGTCAATAATTAATGTTGTCAAACTTCATCTTCATTTGCAGTGTGCTCGCATTGTGGAAAACTAAACCAGGGAACTTGTTCAAGAGGGAACTACCTCTGCAGCACGAGATCATTTCTCCGGTAACACACCGAAATCCGTTATTTTTGGAAAATGTATCGAATAGTCTACAAATACCTTTTCTTACACTATTCAAATGTCCAAGCTTCTAAATGAACCTCTTTCTATTTCCGTCGAAAGAAAAAAAAATACATCTAACACCGGTTAGGTTGTTGCTAACAGGACAAATACATGACTAATTCTATACAAAAAAATCAGTGTCCTCAGCAACAAGCAGCGACCAATCATTGTGGATACTATGTTTGCAGACACATGATCTCCATCTGCAAATCTGCTGATAGTTGTGAAGATGCTCGCGAATTAGTACTAGTAAGTCTATCCTAATTAATATCTTCTACTCCAGTTTGAACCGATGACCCCTGAACCGCTCCCCGCTGGTGAATTGGTGATGGTTTGGAGATTTATCAGCGACTTCTTCCTGAATCACTACATCAATCCCACTGGTGATAATGAAGATTTCAGCATGCCTTCCCCTGAAACATTGAGTAAGAGTTAGCCGCTAAACATATACACATGGATCCACTATTTTTCATCTGATGAGGTGTTCGTATTTTGTACACTATGATTTATTATGTAATGCATATATGTGTCGACAAATCATTGGAATTTAGCTACCATTTGTTCAATTGCAATTGTTGCGAAATTTGATGAATGTTCTTCCTATGGACACTATTTGTTCTACTGAATATTGTGGCGAATTTGCTTTTTTGCATGCCAATTCAAATGGGATATTTTTGTTTCAACCTGGCAATTACTTCACACATGGTTCAACTAAATGAGTGTGTGCGATCCACATCGGAAAGCATATGTCAATCATAGCGGAACCATCAGTAATACATAGCATATCGCAAACGATTTGCAGCACTACTACATGTGCGTAGGGGCTCCGGAAAGGTTTGTGATATCACGTTATCACACACGAGAGCTCGAAGTAAACCATGCCCAATGTAAAATACAATCCCAGTCATAAATTTTTCAGGAAAGGTGTGGGATCCCAAACGAAAAGCACACGTCACTCTTGCCGCAACCGTCAGTGTTACACAACAAATCACAAACGGTTTGCAGCACTTGTATGTGTGCGAAGGGACTCATGAACCGTTTGTGATAGAACATTATCGCACATGGTAATTGTTGGAAAACATGTGCGATGGAGTATTGCATGGCAGACGGGTTCCGTAGAAAACTCGTGTGCGATGGGGCACATATCGCACACAGTTCATATGTTGCCCCGTGTGCCTTACACGCTGTTTACCGGGCGGTTAATTATGACACACCATTTGGTTTTACCGCGTCATTAGAAACGTTTAATCATCAATCCGACATGTGCAAAAGAAATTAGTGTGTGCTGCATCACATACGATTACATTTGGCAATGCCTCTGCATCATGGCTCAATATCCTCGGCGGTTTCTGGGTTGTGTGGGAAGGACCCCCCTATCACAGTCACTCACTTGGCGACGGTTCAAAATGCCATCGCGGAAAGGGGTTAAAAATCGTGTGTATAGCACCTTGCTGTACCAGTGTATGTTCATGATTCGCTTATGGTGGGTGGCGCGAGTGACAGAAGCACAAACCTGAGTAAGTAGGTTGTTTGCCTATGGGAGTAAAGAGGGCTTGATACTTTAATGTTATGGTTGGGTTTTACCTTAATGATCTTTAGTAGTTGCAGATGCTTGCTAGAGTTCCGATCATAAGTGCATATGAACCAAGTAGAGAAAGTATGTTAGCTTATGCCTCTCCCTCATATAAAATTGCAATAATGATTATCGATCTAGTTATCGTTTGCCCAGGGACAAATGACTTTCTTGTGACAAAAAGCTCTCTACTAAAACTAACTTAATTATTATTTTTATCTAAACAGCCCCTAGAATTTATTTACATGTTCTTTATTATCTTTCAAACCTATCCCTTTAGACCTACAAAGTACTTCTAGTTTCGTACTTGTTCTAGGTAAAGCGAACGTTAAGTGCGCGTAGAGTTGTATCGGTGATCGATAGAACTTGAAGGGAATATAAATTCTACCTTTAGCTCCTCGTTGGGTTCGGCACTCTTACTTATCAAGAAAGGCTACAATTGATTCCCTATACTTGTGGGCCATCTGCGAGTGCCAGGGCACGAAGAGGACGTGCGATGCTGCCTCGACACCGTCCCCAAGGTGCATGATTTCGACGAGCGCCGGGTAGGCAACCCCATCCTAGTCTTGATTTTGACTTGTGCTTTTTATTGTATCTTTCTAGTAATCCCCTCAATCTTCTTCACATCGGTAAGGCTTGTTGTGGAACGTAGCATGCAATTTCAAAAACTTCCTACGCTCATGCAAGATCTATCTAGGAGATGCATAGAAACGAGAGGGGGGAGTGTGTCCATGTACCCTCATAGACAAAAAGTGGAAGCGTTTGCTTAATGCGGTTGATGTAGTCGAACATCTTCTTGATCCAACTGATCAAGCACCGAACGTACGGCACCTCCGAGTTCTGCACATGTTCAGCTCGATGACGTCCCTTGAACTCTTGATCTAGCAAAGTGTCGAAGGAGAGTTCCGTCAGCACGACGGTGTGGTGACTGTGATGATGAAGTGATCCGCGCAGGGCTTTGCCTAAGCACTACGTGAAATATGACCGGAGGCCTAAACTATGGAGAGGGGAGCCGCACATGGCTTGGAACAATTGATATGTGTTGTATGAGCCACCTCCCCATGTATATAATGGACGAAGGGGGAGGAGGCCGGCCCTAGGCGCGCCCAAGTAAGAGGAATCCTACTTGGGCTCCTAGTAGGATTTGCCCCCTTTCCTTTTACCGGAGGGGGAAAAGGGGGAAGGAGAGAGACGGGGAGAAGGAAAGGGGGCGCCGCCCCCTCTCCTAGTCCTATTCGGCCTCCTTCCCTGTGGGGGGAGCGCCACCCCTTTGTGGGCTGGTGTGCCTCCCTCCTATGGCCCATATGGCCCATATCTTCCCCTGGGGGTTTCAGTAACCCCCCGGTACTCCGATATGTACCCGATACATTCTGAAACAGTTCCTGTTTCTTAGCAACAAAGATCTTTCCTTCGGATCTGTGATAGAAGGTGTACCCAATAGTTTCTTTTGGGTATCCAATGAAGATGCACTTCTCCGATTTGGGTTCGAGCTTATCAGGCTGAAGCTTTTTCACATAAGCATCGCAACCCCAAACTTTAAGAAACAATATCTTAGGTTACTTGCCAAGCCATAGTTCATACGGTGTCGTCTCAACGGATTTAGATGGTGCCCTATTTAACGTGAATGCAGCTGTCTATAATGCATAACCCAAAAACGATAGTGGTAAATTGATAAGAGACATCATAGATCGCACCATATCCAATAAAGTACAGTTACGATGTTCGGACACACCATTACGCTGTGGTGTTCCAGGTGGCGTGAGTTGTGAAACTATTCCACATTGTTTTTAAATGAAAGCCAAACTCGTAACACAAATATTCGCCTCCACGACCAGATCGTAGAAACTTTATTTTCTTGTTAGGATCATTGTCCACTTCACTCTGAAATTCATTGAACTTTTCAAATGTTTCGGATTTGTGTTTCATTAAGTAGATATACCCATATCTTCTCAAATCATCTGTGAAGGTCAAAAAATAACGATACCCATTGTGAGACTCTGATCGGACCGCATACATCAGTATGTATTATTTCCAATAAGTTAGTGGCTCTCTCCATTGTTCCGGAGAATGGAGTCTTAGTCATCTTTCCCATGAGGCATGGTTCACAAGCATCAAATGATTCATAATCAAGTGATTCCAAAAGTCCATCCGCATGGAGTTTCTTCATGCGCTTTACACCAATATGACCTAAACGGCAGCACCACAAATATGTTGCACTATCATTATGAACTTTGCATCTTTTGGCATGAATATTATGAATATGTATATCACCACGATCGAGATTCAACAAAAATAGACCACTCTTCAAGGGTGCATGATCATAAAAGATATTACTCATATAAATAGAACAACCATTATTCTCTTATTTAAATGAATAACCATCTCACATCAAACAAGATCTAGATATAATGTATATGCTCAATGCTCGCACCAAATAACAATTATTCATGTCTAAAACTAGTCCCGAAGGTAGATGTAGAGGTAGCGTGTCGACGGCGATCACATCGACCTTGGAACAATTCCCGACGCGCATCGTCACCTCGTCCTTAGCCAATCTTCATTTTATCCGTAGCCCCTGTTTGGAGTTGCAAATATGAGCAACAGAACCAGTATCAAATACCGAAGCGCAACTACGAGCATTAGTAAGGTACACATCAATAACATGTATATCAAATATACCTTTGTTCACTTTGCCATCCTTCTCTCTGCCAAATACTTGGGGCAGTTCCGCTTCTAGTGGCCAGTCCCTTTGTAGTAGAAGCACTCAGTTTCAGGCTTGGGTCCATACGTGGGCTTCTTGCCGGGAGTGACAACTTGCTTACCATTCTTCTTGAAGTCCCCTTCTTTCCCTCGCTCCTTTTCTTGAAACTAGTGGTCTTGTTAACCATCATCACTTGATGCTCTTTCTTGATTTGTACCACCGCAACTTTGAGCATAGCAAAGAGCTCAAGAATTTTCTTATCCATACCTTGCATATTATAGTTCATCACGAGCCTTTGTAGCTTGGTGGAAGTGATTGAAGAACTCTGTCAATAACACTATCATTTGTAAGATTAACTCCTAGCTGAGTCAAGTGGTTACGATACCTAGACATTCTGAGTATGTGTTCACTGACAGAACTATTCTCCTCCATCTTGCAGCAATAGAACTTGTTGGAGACTTCATGTCTCTCAACTCGGGCATTTTCTTGAAATATTAACTTCAACTCCTGGAACATCTCATATGGTCCATGACATTCAAAACATCTTTGAAGTCTTGATTCTAAGTCGTAAAGCATGGCACATTGAACTATAGAGTAGTCATCCGACTGTGTTTGCCAGACGTTCAACACATCTACATGAGCGGGAGGGGGCTTGTCACCAGGACATAATTCTTCTATGCAGCAATGAGGATAATCCTCAAGTTACGGTCCCAGTCCGTGTAATTGCTACCATCATCTTTCAACTTAGCTTTCTCTAGGGACGCATTAAAATTCAAGGGAATGGTAGCACGGGCCATTGATCTACAACATACATATGCAAAAAACTATGAGGAGTAAGTTCATGATAAATTAAGTTCAATTAATCACATTACTTTAAGAACTCCCACTTAGATAGACATCCCTCAAGTCATCTAAATGATCACGTGATCCATATGAACTACACCATGTCCGATCATCACGTGAGATGGAGTAGTTTTCAATGGTGAACATCTCTATGTTGATCATATCTACAATATGATTCACATTCGACCTTTTGGTCTCTAGTGTTCCGAGGCCATGTATGTACATGCTAGGCACGTCAAGTTCAACCCGAGTATTCTGCACATGCACAACTATCTTGCACCCGTTGTATGTGAATGTAGAGCTTATCGCACCTGATCATCACATGGTGTCTCGGCACGATGAACTGTCGCAACGGTGCATACTCAGGGAGAACACTTATACCTTGAAATTTTTAGCGAGGGATTATCTTATAATGCTACTGTCGTACTAAGCAAAATAAGATGCATAAAAGATAAAAATCACATGCAATCAAAATATGTGACATGATATGGCCATCCTCATCTTGTGCCTTTGGTCTCCATCTCCAAAGCATCGTCATGATTTCCATCGTCATCGGCTTGACACCTTGATCTCCATCGTAGCGTCGTTGTCGTCTCGTCTCGCCAACTATTGCTTCTACAACAATCGCTGACGCATAGTGATAAAGTAAAGCAATTACAAGGCGATTGCATTTCATACAATAAAGCGACAACCATAAGGCTCCTGCGAGTTGCCGATAACTTGTACAAAACATGATCATCTCATACAAAAAAGTATATCACATCATGCCTTGACCATATCACATCACCACATGCCCTGCAAACACAAGTTAGATGTCCTCTACGTGGCTGCAACGGGCTTCTAGTAAGAACCGTTCTTACCTACGCATCAAAACCACAACGATGTTTCGTCAAGTTTGCTGTTTGAACCTTCAACAAGGACCGACCGTAGACAAATTCGATTCAACTAAAGTTGGAGAAATAGACAGCCACTAGCCACCTTTATGCAAAACAAGTTGCATGCCTGTCGGTGGAACCGGTCTCATGAACATGGTCATGTAAGGTTGGTCCGGGCGCTTCATCCAACAATACCGCCGAATAAAAATAAGACATTGGTGGTAAGGAGTATGACTATCACCACCCACAACTCTTTGTGTTCTACTCGTGCATATCATCTATGCATAGACCTGGCTCTGATACCACTGTTGGGGAACGTAGCATGCAATTTCAAAAATTTCCTACGCTCACGCCAGATCTATCTAGGAGATGCATAGCAACGAGAGGGAGAGAGTGTGTCCATGTACCCTCATAGAACGAAAGCGGAAGCGTTTGCTTAATGCGGTTGATGTAGTCGAATGTATTCTCGATGCAACCGATCAAGCACCGAACGTATGGCACCTATGAGTTCTGCAAACGTTCATGTCGAGGACGTCCCTTGTACTCTTGATCCAGAAAAGTTTTGAGGGAGAGTTCCTTCAGCACGACGGCGTGTTGTCTGATGGTGAAGTGATCTGTGCAGGCCTTCGCCTAAGCACTACGTGAATATGACCGGAGGCGTAAACTGTGAAGGGGGGGTGGCGCACACGGCTTGGAACAATTGATGTGTGTTGTAGGCGCCCCCTCCCCACGTATATAAAGGAGGGAGGGGGAGGAGGTCGGCCCTAGGAGCGCCCAAGTAGGAGGAATCCTACTTGGGCTCCTAGTAGGATCCGTCTTTCCTTTTACCGGAGGGGGAAAAGGGGGAAGGAGAGAGATGGGGAGAAGGAAAGGGGGGTGCCGCCCCCTTTCCTAGTCCTATTTGGCATCCTTACTTGTGGGGGGCGCGCCACCCCTTTGTGGCCTGGTCTGCCTCCCTCCTATGGCCCATATCTTCCCCTGGGGTTTCTGGTAACCCCCCTCGATACTCTGATATGTACCCGATACATTCCGAAACACTTCCGTTGTCCGAATACTATCATCCAATATATCAATCTTTACCTATCAACCATTTCGAGACACCTCTTCATGTCCGTGATCTCATCCGGGATTCCGAACAACATTCGGTCACCAAATCACATAACACATATAATACAAATCGTCATTGAACGTTAAGCGTGCGGACCCTACGGGTTTCAGAACTATGTAGATATGACCGAGACACCTCTCCAGTTAATAACCAATAGTGGAACCTAGATGCTCATATTGGTTCCTACATATTCTACGAAGATCTTTATTGGTCAAATCATAATGACAACATACGTCATTCCCTTTGTCATCGGTATGTTATTTGCCCGAGATTCGATCGTCAGTATCTTCATAACTAGTTCAATCTCGTTATTGGAAAGTCTCTTTACTAGTTCCATAATGCGCCATCTCGTAACTAACTCATTAGTCACATTGCTTGCAAGGATTGTCATGATGTTCATTATCGAGAGGGCCTAGAGATACCTCTCCGATACTCTGAGTGACAAATCCTAATCTCGATCTTTGCAAACCCAAAAAACACCTTTGGAGATACCTATAGATTATCTTTATAATCACCCAGTTATGTTGTGACGTTTGATAGCACACAAGGTATTCCTCCGGTATCCAAGAGTTGCATAATCTCATAGTCAAAAGAATATGTATAAGTCATGAAGAAAACAATAGCAATAAAACTTAACGATCATTATGCTAAGCTAACGGATGGGTCTTGTACATCACATCATTGTCCTAATGATGTGATCTTGTTCATCAAATGACAACACATGTCTATGGCTAGGAAACTTAACCATCTTTGATTAACGAGCTAGTCTAGTAGAGGGTCGCTAGGGACACTGTGTTTTGTCTATGTATCCACACATGTATCAAGTTTCCGATTAATACAATTCTAGCATGAATAATAAACATTTATCATGATATAAGGAAATATAAATAACATCTTTATTATTGCCTCTAGGGCATATTTCCTTCAAGGCTCCCCTGAGGCTCTTGGCGAGAGCTGACTCGGCGGGGCACGAAGGTGTCGAGGCTGCTACGCCCGAAGCACGGGAGCATTGAGGGAGTCCTAGACTAGGGGGTCCTCAAGGTGCTGGCCTGTCTCACATGGGCTGGATTGTTGGGCCGCACTGTATCCAAACCAAAGACGTTTTGTGCCCTGTTGTTTACTCCAAGTCCAGTTCGAAGGTTCAATGTCCCCTTAATGTAACCGACTACATGTAAACCCTCGTACCCCTGGCGTCTATATAAGCGAGAGGGTTTAGTCCGTAGAGGCTAGGCGAACAATCACCATTCTACTAGATAGGGTTTAGTCCTCTGATCTCGTGGTAGGTTAACTTTGTAATCCCTGTATATATATACGCAATATAATTAGGCAAGACGTAGGGTATTACCTCTTAGAGAGGGCCCGAACCTGGGTAAATATCGTGTCCCGCGTCCCGTGTGCCCCATTGATCCAAGATCCACAGTTCAGGACCCCCTACCCGAGATTCGCCGGTTTTAACACCGACATTGGTGCTTTCATTAAGAGTTCCGCTGTCGGATCGATGGAAGGGTCAGTGTCCACCTATGCCAGGGAAGTTTCATGCCTTGGCCGAGCACCTGCGCTCGGTAACATCAAGCCGCATACTGATCCATCCAGCCCCCCAGGCCAGGATGGAAGCATCACCCTCGGTCAAAAAAAATCATGTTTGGGAGCCTAGAGTTCACCGCTAATGGGCGGGGAGATCTTACACTTGCTAAGCCCCGGGTTCACCTTCGGGAACCCGCCGATCTCGACGTTTTGACTTCGAATATGGAGACCGACGATATGCAAAACCTGGCCTTAGACCTGGATTCCTTCAATTCATCGGTCGCACGCCGTCTGAACAGTGTCTCGAACAAACTCGGTGCGGCCACACTTTGAGTCGGCTCCGAACACTCGGGCAGCATGGACGCGGCGGACCTCTCATCCGCAAACAATCTGCTAGATCAGATTGGGGCCATGGGACTCTCCGACGGTCAATCCTCGGTCTATGATTGGATCGGGCTCAAACCGGACAACAGGGAAATTCATACCCCACATGTCACGCACCTCGTCGCCACCATTGAAGAATTTCCCGAGGGTTCCCTATCGCCAAAGCTTAAAACAAGTTACTTCCGGATCAATGATCGATCTTCAAGCCCCAAAGAAGGCCCCGAGTGAAACTCTGACCTAAAACTTGACTTTAAGTCCCCGTCATCATCCGCTTACAGTGCAGATGCCAGACCCAATACATCAAGTGCTTCAGGTGTCGCAGATACCGCCGCTAGAGTTCTAGACACACACAACCTGGGGTAATACAAAATTTTCTCCCACCCACCCCCATTTCGCGTACTCCCTAGGCAATTCGGGACCCCCAGACATCTGGGACTTGATGTACATGAAGCAGCTACCTGGAGAAACGGCCCACCACTATTGGGCTAGATTCCTCTTGGTCAAAGAAAAAATCACAAGCTACCGCTACCAAGACATGGTTACGACCTTGCGGTCTAACTGCCAAGAAAAGGGATTATGAACGCCCTCGCTCGTCGACACGTGCAAAGCCTCAGCGAGTTGTCGGACCTGGTACGCAAATACTGCGCCATGGAGAGCACCTGGAAGGAACAACAAATGCGCATGGAGCCAAACCACGTCGAACAGTCAAGTACAATCTGGGACAAGCATGCATACGCACAACGGTCACGTGAACACGAGCCCGCTGAAAAAAGAAAAGGATCCCTCTTCGGACCCAGACCAGTCCTGGACGAGCTACTAGACAAACCATGTCCCATACACTTGGCCCTTTTAAACACATATCCAACTCACAGGGTTCAAGCTTGTTGGATGGTTAAATAGGTCACCAAGAGTGGCGATGCCATACTCCGCCTTCAAACTACCAGCGGAGGATCAGAAACACCTCCATTTAATGAAAATAACGTTCTAACCATCCATGAAACCTTCTCCTCAAATGATTATAGGAAAACAGCCCTTCGAGAGCTCACTCAAGTCCACCAGGTCACAACAGCATGCTCCTGGATGGACACCCCGATCACCTTCGACGCGGAGGATGAACCAGGGGCCCGACCCATCTGAGCACCCGCCGCATTAGTCCTCGACCCCATTGTGGACAACTTCAGATTAATTAAAGTTCTTATGGATGGAGGCAACAACCTAAACCTCATTTATGAGGATACCCTTGACAAGATGCAATTCGACAGATCTCGAGTGGAACACAGCTACACTATGTTTCGGGGAATCATACCCGGCAAAGAGGCGTGCTGCTCCGGACGAGTCACTCTAGACGTAGTGTTCAACATTCCGATGAACTATAGGACCGAAGAACTACTCTTCCACATTGTACCCTTCCATAGGGGATACCACGCCCTATTGGGGCGTGACGCATTTTCAAAGTTTCAGGCTATACCCCATTATGGGTACATGAAACTCAAAATTCCAGGGTCCAATGGTGCGAGCACAATAGCCAGGGACCCGGACAAAGCCCTCTGAGCCGAAAACAAAACAACATCGCTAGACCTCGAGGCACTATCCGAGGCTCTCGCAGCCGAAGAGTTGACCACACTACGTACAGTAGTAGACAGGGTTGATGTCACCCACAACAAAAGACCCAAGTTTACATCCTTCAAACCAACTGATGAAACCATCAAGTTCCAAGTGCATCCGACAGACCCCAATAAGACAGCGACCATTGGAGCCCAGCTGGACCCGGAGTTTGAAAAGGCGTTTTGCGCATTCCTACGTGAAAGTTGGGATTTATTTGCCTGGCACCCTTCGGACATGCCAAGTATTATACGCAGGCTGGCAGAACATAGTCTGAACATAATTAAGGGCTTCAAGCCAGTTAGACTGACGCTGTACCGATTCTCCGAACCCAAGTGTCAAGCCATGGGAGAAGAATTAGCCACATTACTCGAAGCCAGATTCATCAGAGAAATCAAACACCCCGAGTGGCTGGAAAATCTGGTCATGGTGCCAAAAAAGACAAATCCTGGCGGTTATGTGTCGACTTCAAAGACCTCAACAAGGCTTGCCCCAAGGACCCCTTTCCTTTGCCGCCGAAGAGACCAGGTCATCCACGCCACCGCCGGAGACAACTCGTTATGCTTCCTCGACCCTTACTCGGGGTATCACCAAATCAAGATGAAGGAATCCAATCAACCAGCAACCGCATTTATCACACCATGCAGACCATTCTTCTTTAACGCAATGCCCTATGGGTTAAAAAATGCAGGTGCAACATATTAGCGCACGATTCAAACATGCCTGGAAACCCAAATTGGTCAAACAGTCGAAGCATATGTGGACGACGTGGTCATCATGTCACACCCAATATGCGATCCTGTCCGAGAGGAACTCGAAGGTCCCACCAAGGATAGAGGCGCATATTGAAGACGCTTTGCAAGGTGGATATCATTACATCGTACCATATACATAATAGATGGGGATACAGACAAAGGAATACATTTGCCTCACAAATACATCAAACATCATACAAAAGAGCAACATCAGTCTACGGATGAAACACAAATGAAAACTCAAAAAACATCTACCCTGATAGCCCAGGCTACCGACTAGGAACCTATCCCTTGATCGAAGAAGAAGAAGCAGAAGAAGAACTCCAAAACAAGCAAGCATCGCTCTCACGTCATATCATCGCATTACCTGTACCTGCATCTGTTGTTGTAGTAATCTATGATCCATGAGGACTCAACAATCCCATTAGAATGGGTATCAAGACTAGCAAAGCTTAATGGGCATGGAAAGGTTAAGTGGTTAGGTTGCAGCAAGCACTAAGCAGTGTATGGTGGCTAAATTACGAGTACAAGAGTAAGAAGAGTAACAACGCATGGCGGTCGCAAACTAGTAATGATCAATAAGTGATCCTGAATTACTTACGAGTCAGACATAACTCCACCATGATATCTTCTCAAGCTCAATCGAAAAGAGACGGTCACGGTTACGCACGCGACTGGTGTATTTTAATTCAGACCTAGTGTCAAGTTCTCTATAACCAGATATTATAAATTTCCAATCTGTCACATAACCGTGGGAACGACTTTCAAAAATATTTAACCCTACATGTGTGCTCCAAGTGGTCCATTATAAATCCCATGCGCATCCGTTGGAACATCCTCACACCATGAAGAACACGATGCTTACAATAGGGAATTCCGGTGGACAAGCCACTCAGCAAAGGAAAAACTAAACCAACAAGACCACCCGGGGGTGTCATCACCCCGATAAGAGCCGCAGGTATCTCGTTCTCGGGACAACACCATCTATGCTAAGTGGACGATAGCCAAAATACCATCGAGTTGCCTCGAGGCAGCACCACCGACTGCTAGGTAGGTGGACCAACACTCATGAGGAGCACTAGCCCGGTTTGTTGATTAATTATCCATGGGGTCCAGAAAGTCCCTATGCAAGTTTTAGTTGTTATTAGGCTAATTAAAACCAAGTTGGCCCTTGCTGGAGGAGTTTAAACCTAAGCGAATGGACAGGGGGTTCCCATACACCCACATGTGTTCGGGAGCGGTCGTCAAGGAACATAACAACGGTATGACGGAAACTAGGCCGACAAGAGTCAACCAAAACACAAGGCAGACGGCTGAGCTTTCCACCCTTTACCAAGTATATAGATGCATTAATTAAATAAGAGATATTGTGATATCCCAGGATATACATGTCCCAACAAGGAACAACCTGCACCGCACCTTCAACTAGCAACACTACAAGAAAGGCTGAGCAAGCGGTAGTATAGCCAAACAACAATTTGCTAGGATTGTGGATAAGGTTAGAGGCTTATCATGGCAATTTGGGAGGCTTGACAAACAAGTGGTAGGTAGAGCGACATAGGGATAACATACAGACAACTAGCAAAGCAAAGATAGTAGTGGTATCCAAGGTAATGGTCATCTTCCCTGAAGAACGAGTCCATGAAGTAGACGAACCCACATAGTCGAACGCATCCACACAATCGCAATGAAACCGGGAACTATCGAGAAGAAGCACACAACCGGAAAGAAGCAAAAAGCATGGGAAACAAACAACATGAACATAGCATGATGCACAACCAAGTATGATGTATGAAAAGGTTAAATGTTTTTACTCATTGCAAGAGATGGTTCATGAAGAACCCCACATCAAAGAAAGTTTAAATGAGGCCGGAAACAATACATAATAATTCCAGAAAGTCCCCATATGCAAATTTCGAATTTTGTACTGTTTTGAATAAAACATAATGTTAAAGTTGTTAAACAACAATTTAAATTTCACCATGATGATTTCCATGTTTTTCTAGTCAAGTTACATATGTAGATCATTTAATTCGGAGCTACAGTCTAGAAGGTATGAGCTAAACAAGTTTAACATGACATTGGTGCAAAATGCATGCAAACAACAACCACAAACACTCAAATAAAGGATGCAACAAGGTATCATAAAACTACATGCAATTGTAAGCAAGTTTCATATAGGACATGATCAAAATGGAGCAACCGTTCAACACATACACCCAAGTCAAGTTTAAATAAGAATCTGCCCAGAACATCAACTAGGCATATTGCAAGCATCAAATCAACATGCTACAAGAACCATATGAGCACAAGTTTGATATGCACTTAAAGTAGAGATAACATACTTCAATTAATATTTATGGTCTAGGTTCATAAGCATCATGGTTAATTTACTATGATCAATGCAAAATGCGAAGTTCTGCAAAACTGGGCATATACATGAGCCGAGTTAATATGATGGCATGTCGGAGGCATGAAACAAATATGCTACAGTACTTAAACATGGCATGAAATGGTATGGCATGCTATTACATATCATGGACCTCAAATCATACATCATGACATATCCATAGGAGCAACGGGTGCATGGGAATCATCAAGACAATATGCAACCGTGACATTAACATCATGATGCTTACTTTGAATGCACATAACAGAAAGCATAGCAATTTTAATATTTACGAAAATGTCATGGTCATGTAGTAGACATGGAAAACTCCAACAAATACATGGGCACAAATTCATATGATGCATAGATTAATTAATATGATTTTTACGAAATGGAACATGCTGTTAACAGATTGACAGATTTAGCATGATGGTAAATTTAGAGCAAGAAAGAGACATGTGACAGCAACCTTACATGGCAACCAAGGAAATGAAATCAAAGTACACAACACATTGAGCAAATCACACGAAGGAATCATATGCATATGATCAATGTATGAGTGGAAAACATCATGGCAAGTTTGAAAGTTTTAACACTTTTTTGTAGTTAGCAGCAATTAACATCAGGATGCACTTTTGCAATGAAGATTATGACATGAAGATGAATTCTAACATGAATTCAACAACCACCATCAAGTAGAGCACGAAGAGTATAACAACTTTTAAATACAAATCATTATCATAGGACTAACGCACACGAAGAAACCAGCAGCAGAACATGCATATATGATATTTAAAGCTCAGGGACTTGGACGAAATTAAGACCTCGGGGAACTGGGATGGAGCGGAGCGGGCTCCTGTTTGGATGGGGGCTTGGGTCATCCAGGGACGAAGAGGTCCCATGGGGTTGCTTGGAGGCCATGTCCGACGCGAGGAGCTTGCCGGCATTAGGGCGAGGCAAGCGACGACGAGGTCGGGACCGGCCGCACTGGGCAGATCCGGGTCCGACGAGGCCTGATATGGTCGGAGGGGAGGCATTGCAGCCGACGGTGAGGGTTGGTGCGGTGGCGGGACAAGGTGAGGCGGCGGCGGACGCAGCCTCTGGGAAGGAGCAGCAAGGGAGGCGAGGTCTTGCGGTCTGGCGGCGGTGGCAACCTATAGTGCGCGAGTGCCATGGTGAGGAGAAGCGAGAGATGGGGAAGGCGGAAGAAGAGATGGTAGGGCACAGCTCCGGCTGCGGTTGCGGTGACCTAGCCTGCTCTAGCGGCTCGCCGACCGGTGGCAGGACTGGACGCAGAGAGGAGCTCCGGCAAGGGGCACGGGAGCCAGGATGAATAACGGCAGGATCTGGGCCCGACGGGCCTCAAATGGGATCTGGCGGGCCCATGGTGGCTAAAGCACTGGGGAGGGTGAGGTGGCGCTACGGGAGAGGCTGAGGGCAACATGTGGCGCACCAGGATTGGCCGTGGCCAGCGGAGCAGCTGTTCAGGTGGCAGCACGGTGAGTGGAGCGGCGCCAAGTGGTGGGGCTAGGTTTGCCGACGCGGAAAATGATGTGGGTGGCGGCTGTAGGGGGTGAAGGAGGCTAGGGCAGCAGGGGTGCCCAAAATGGCAAGGGGGGAGGGTTTTATAAGGCAGGTTTTGTTGGGGAACATAGCATGCAATTTCAAAAAAATTCCTACGATCACGCAAGATCAATCTAGGAGATCCATATCAATGAGAGGGGGAGAGTGTGTCCATGTACCCTTGTAGTCCGAATGCGGACGCGTTAGCTTAACGCGGTTGATGTAGTCGAACGTATTCTCGATTTAACAAATCAAGCACCGAACGTACGGCACCTTTGAGTTCTGCACACGTTTAGCTCGACGACGTCCCTCGAAATCTTAATCCAGCAAAGTGTCTAGGGAGAGTTTCATCAGCACAGCAGCGTGGTGACGATGATGGTGATGTGATCCGCGCAGGGCTTCGCCTAAGAACTACGACAATATGATCGGAGGAGTAAATGGTGGAGGGGGCATAGCATATGGCTAAGAAACAATTGATGTGCCTAGAGGTGCCCACTGCCCCCGTATATAAAGGAGGGAGAGGGGAGGAGGCCTGCCTAGGGCGCGCCAAGTGGGAGGAGTCCCACTTGGACCACTAGTCCAATTCGACTCCCCCTTTCCTTTTACCAGAAGGGGAAAGGGGGAAGGAGTTGGAAGAGGAGAAGGAAAGGGGGGCCGCGCCCCCTCCCTTGTCCAATTTGGACTCCCCGTGGTCGGGGGGGGGGGGGGCACCCCTGTTGGGCTGCCTCCCCTCCCATCTATGGCCAATGTGGCCCATATCTTTCCCCCGAGGGCTCCAGTAACCCCCCGCCCCCGGTGCTCCGATAAAAACCCGAAACATTTCGGAACCATTCTGGTGTCCGAATACTATCATTCAATATATCAATCTTTACCTCTCGACCATTTTGATACTCCTCTTCATGTCCGTGATCTCATCCGGGACTCCGAACAATCTTCGGTCACCAAAACACATAATTCATAATACAAATCATCCTCGAACGTTAAGCGTGCGAACCCTACAGGTTCGAGAACTATGTAGACATGACGGAGACACATCTCCAATCAATAACCAACAGCGGAACCTGGAAGCACATATTGGTTCCTACATATTATACGAAGATCGTTATCGGTCAAACCACAATGACAACATACGTCATTCCCTTTGTCATCGGTATGTTACTTGCCCGAGATTCGATCGTCGGTATCTTCATACCTAGTTCAGTCTCATTACCGGCAAGTCTCATTACTCGTTCCATAATGCATCATCCTGCAACTAACTCATTAGTCACATTGCTTGCAAGGCTTATCACCGAGATGGCCCAGTGATACCTCTCAAATACTCGGACTGACAAATCCTAATCTCAATCTATGCCAACCCAAAAAACACCTTTGGAGACACCTATAGACCATCTTTATAATCACCCAGTTACGTTTTGACGTTTGATAGCACACAAGGTGGTCCTCCGGTATTCGGGAGTTGCATAATCTCATGGTCCTCCGGTATACTTAAGTCATGAAGAAAGCAATAGCAATAAAACTTAACGATCATTATGCTAAGATAACGGGTGGGTCTTGTCCATCACATCATTCTCCTAATGATGCGACCCCGTTCATCAAATGACAACACATGTCTATGGTCAGAAAACTTAACCATCTTTGATTAATGAGCTAGTCAAGTAGAGGCATACTAGGAACACTTTGTTTTGTTTATGTATTCACACATGTATCAAGTTTCCGGTTAATACAATTCTAGCATGAATAATAAACATTTATCATGATATAAGGAAATATAAATAACAACTTTATTATTGCCTCTAGGGCATATTTTCTTCAGTCTCCCACTTACACTAGAGTCAATAATCTAGAATACATTGTAATGATTCTAGCACCCATAGAGTCTTGGTGTTGATCATGTTTTTCTCGTGGTAGAGGCTTGGTCAACGGGTCTGCAACATTCATATCCATATATATTTTGCAAATATCTATGTCTCCCTCCTTTACTTGATCGGGGATGGAGTTGAAGCGTCTCTTGATGTGTTTGGTTCTCTAGTGAAATCTGGATTCCTTAGCTAAGGCAATTGCTCCAGTATTGTCATAAAATATTTTCATTGGACCCAATGCACTAGGTATTACACCAAGATCAGATATGAACTCCTTCATCCAGACTCCTTCCTTTGCTGCTTCTGAAGCAGCTATGTACTCCGCTTCACACGTAGATCCTGCCACGACGCTTTGCTTGGAACTACACCAACTGACAGTTCTACCATTCAATATGAATACATATCCGGTTTGAGACTTAGAGCCATCCGGATCGGTGTCAAAGCTAGCATCGACATAACCATTTACGATGAGTTCTTTGTCACCCCCATAAATGAGAAACATATCCTTAGTCCTTTTTAGGTACTTCAGTATGTTCTTGACCGCTGTCCAGTGATCTACTCCTTGATTGCTATAGTACCTCCCTACTAAACTTATAGCAAGGCACACATGAGGTCTAGTACACATCATTGCATACATGATATAACCTATGGCTGAGGCATAGGGAATGACTTTCATTTTTTCTCTATCTTCTGCAGTGGTTGGGCATTGAGTCTGACTCAACTTCACACCTTGAACACAGGTAAGAACCCTTTCTTTGATTGATCCATTTTGAACTTCTTCAAAACTTTGTCAAGGTATGTGCTTTGTGAAAGTCCAATTAAGCGCCTTGATCTATCTCTATAGATCTTGATGCCCAATATATAAGAAGCTTCACCGAGGTCTTTCATTGAAAAATTCTTATTAAAGTATCCTTTTATGCTATCCAGAAATTCTATATCATTTCCAATCAACAATATGTCATACACATATAATATTAGAAATTCCACAGAGCTCCCACTTACTTTCTTGTAAATACAGGCTTCTCCGAAAGTCTGTATAAAACCATATGCTTTGATCACCCTATCAAAGCGTATTTTCCAACTTCGAGATGCTTGCACCAGTCCATAAATGGATCACTGGAGTTTTACAGTTTGTTAGCACCTTTAGGATCGACAAAACCTTCTGGTTGCATCATATACAACTCTTCTTTAAGAAATCCATTAAGGAATGCAGTTTTTACGTCCATTTGCCAAATTTCATAATCATGAAGTGCGGCAATTGCTAACATGATTCGGACAGACTTAAGTATAGCTACGGGTGAGAAGGTCTCATCGTAGTCAACTCCTTGAACTTGTCGAAAACTTTCCGCAACAAGTCGAGCATTGTAGACAGTAACATTACCATAAGAGTCAGTCTTCATCTTGAAGATCCATTTATTCTCTATGGCTTGCCGATCATCCGGCAAGTCAACCAAAGTCCACACTTTGTTCTCATACATGGATCATATGCACTTATGATCGGAACTCTAGCAAAGTCCACACTTTGTTCTCATACATGGATCATATGCACTTATCATCGGAACTCTAGCAAGTCAACCAAAGTCCACACTTTGTTCTCATACATGGATCCCATCTCACATTTCATGGCCTCAAGCCATTTCGTGGAATCTGGGCTCATCATCGCTTCCTCATAGTTCGTAGGTTCATCATGGTCTAGTAACATGACTTCCATAACAGGATTACCGTACTAATCTAGCACGAAACATACTCTGGTTGACCTACGAGGTTCGGTAGTAACTTGATATGAAGTTTCATGATCATTATCATTAGCTTCCTCACTAATTGGTGCAGGCATCACGGGAACAGTTTTCTGTGATGAACTACTTTCAAATTCAAGAGAAGGTACAATTACCTCATCAAGTTCTACTTTCCTCCCACTCACTTCTTTTGAGAGAAACTCCGTCTTTAGAAAGGATCCATTCTTAGCAACAAATATCTTTCCTTCGGATATGTGATAGAAGGTGTACCCAACGGTTTCTTTTGGGTTTCCTATGAATATGCACTTCTCCGATTTGGGTTCGAGCTTATCAGGCTGAAGCTTTTTCACATAAACATCGCAACCCCAAACTTTAAGAAACGACAGCTTAGGTTTCTTGCCAAACCACAGTTCATACGGTGTTGTCTCAATGGATTGACATGGTGCCCTATTTAACATGAATGCAACTGTCTCTAATGCATAACCCCAAAACAATAGTGGAAAATCGGTAAGAGACATCATAGATCGCACCATATCTAATAAAGTACGGTTACGACGTTCAGACAAACCACTTCACTCTGTAATTACTTTAACTTTTCAAATGTTTCAGACTTGTGTTTCATTAAGTAGACATACCCATATCTGCTCAAATCATGTGTGAAGGTCAGAAAATAACGATACCTGCCGCGAGCCTCAACACTCATCGGACCGCGTACATCGGTATGTATTATTTCTAATAAGTCAGTGGCTCGCTCCATTGTTCCAGAGAACGGAGTCTTAGTCATCTTGCACATGAGGCATGGTTCGCAAGCATCAGGTGATTCATAATCAAGTGATTCCAAAAGCCCATCCGCATAGAGTTTCTTCATGCGCTTTACACTAATATGACCTAAATGGCAGTGCTACAAATATGTTGCACTATCATTCTTAACATTGCATCTTTTGGCATCAATATTATGAATATGTGTATCACCATGATCGAGATTCAACAAAAATAGAACACTCATCAAGGGTGCATGACCAGAAAAGATATTACTCATATAAATAGAACAACCATTATTCTCTTATTTAAATGAATAACCGTCTCACATCAAACAAGATCCAGATATAATGTTCTTTCTCAACATTGGCACCAAATAACAATTATTCAGGTCTAAAACTAATCTCGAAGGTAGATGTAGAGGTAGCATGCCTATGGCGATCACATCAACCTTGGAACCATTTCTGACGCGCATCGTCACCTCATCCTTAGACAATCTTCATTTAATCCGTAGCCCCTATTTCGAGATGCAAATATGAGCAACAGAACCGGTATCAAATACCCAGGTGCTACTACGAGCATTAGTAAGGTACACATCAATAACATGTATATCAAATATACCTTTCACTTTGCCATCCTTCTTATCTGCCAAATACTTTGGGAAGTTTCACTTCCACTGACCAGTCCCTTTGAAGTAGAAGCACTCAGTTTCAGGCTTAGGTCCATACTTGGGCATCTTCCCAGGAGCAGCAACTTGCATTCTATTCTTCTTGAAGTCCTCCTTCTTTCCTTTGCCCTTTTTCTTGAAACTAGTGGTCTTGTTAAGCATCAACACTTGATGCACCTTCTTGATTTCTACCTCTGCACCCTTGAGCATTGCAAAGAGCTCAGGAATCGTCTTTTTCATCCCTTGCATATTATAGTTCATCACAAAGCCTTTATAGCTTGGTGGCAGTGATTGAAGAACTCTGTCAATGAAACTATCATCCAGAAGATTAACTCCCAGCTGAGTCAAGTGGTTATGGTACCCAGACATTCTGAGTATGTGTTCACTAACAGAACTGTGCTCCTCCTTCTTGCAGCTATAGAAATTGTTGGAGACTTCATATATCTCAACTCAGGAATTTGCTTGAAATATTAACTTCAACTCCTAGAACATCTCATATGCTCCATGATGTTCAAAACGTCTTTGAAGTCCCAAATCTAAGCCGTAAAGCATGGCACACTTAACTATCGAGTAGTCATCAAATTTAGCTTGCCAGACATTCCTAACATCAGTAGTTGCTCCTGCAGCATGCCTTGCACCTAGCAGTGCATCACGGACGTAATTCTTCTGTGCAGCAATGATGATAATCCTCAAGTTATGGACCCAGTCCGTGTAGTTGCTACCATCATCTTTCAACTTAGCTTTCTCTAGGAACACATTACAATTCAAGGGAACGGTAGCACGGGCCATTGATCTACAACATAGATATGCGAAAACTATCAGGACTAAGTTCAAGATAAATTTAAGTTTAATTAATCATATTACTTAAGAACTCCCACTTAGATAGACATCCCTCGAGTCATCTAAATGATCATGCGATCCATATCAACTAAACCATGTCCGATCATCACGTGAGATGGAGTAGTTTTCAATGGTGAACATCTCTATGTTGATCATATCTACTATATGATTCACGTTCGACCTTTCGGTCTCAGTGTTCTGAGGCCATGTCTGTACATGCTAGGCTTGTCAAGTTTAACCCGAGTATTCTGCATGTGCTAAACTGTCTTGCACCCGTTGTATGTGAACATAGAGCATATCACACCCGATCATCACATGGTGTCTCGGCACGACTGAGGGAGTCCTGGACTAAGGGGTCCTCGGGCGTCCGACCTGTTAGCCATGGGACGGACTAATGGGCTGTGAAGATACGAAGACCGAAGACTGCACCCGTGTCCGGATGGGACAGTCCTTGGCGTGGAAGGCAAGCTTGGCGACCGACTATGTAGATTCCCCTCTTTGTAACCGACCTTGTGTAACCTTAGATCCTTCCGATGTCTATATACACTGGAGGACTTAGTTCGGATAGGAGACTCATTATCATAGCCATACAAGCTAGACCTCTAGGGTTTAGCCATCATGATCTCGAGGTAGATCAACTCTTGTAATACTCATATTCATCAATATCAATCAAGCAGGACGTAGGGTATTACCTCCATAGAGCGGGCCCGAACCTGGGTAAACATCTTGTCCCTTGTCTCCTCTTACCATCGAACTTAGACGCACAGTTCGGGACCCCCTACCCGAGATCCGCTGGTTTTGACACCGACATTGGTGCTTTCATTGAGAGTTCCTCTGTGCCGTCGCTAAAAGGTTTGATGGCCCCTTCAATCGTCAATAGTGACGCCGTCCAAGGAGAAACTTTTCTCCCCGGATAGATCTTCCTGTTCGGCGGCTTCGGACTATGGGCCAACTCGTTTGGCCATCTGGAGCAGATCAAAAGCTACGCCCCTGGCCATCAGGTCGGATTTGGGAGCTTCAACTACGTTGCGGACATCCGTGGAGACTTGATCTTCACCGAATTCGAGACCGCGGTAGCCGCTCCCGGTCACCCCGATGATCATGACCTAAATTTGTCATCTGGCCGCATCCAGGAGATTGTCCCTGTAACCGCTCTGCCCTAGATCCAGAGCAAGCTGCGCCATCCAAGGACGGGAGGATCTACCCCACCACGGAGGCCATAGATTCCACGGCGTTGGAGCCGCATATAGACTCATCCTCTCACGACGTCTTTGTCACCGGAACTCTGGACTCGCCTCCGGCCGTAAATTCCGAACCACGTGAGCCCGCGGACGCCGAGCTTGATCGTTTGATCAATCTTCGAATTCAGTGACGCAGGCATCTTCCAACACTCGCCATTGGGCGAGGTGCTAAATTCCTTAAAAAAACCTGTCCTTGGTGAATGACCCACAGCCGATCTATATTCGGCTCGAACCAGGGGCTGGCGGTGGAGAATTTTGCTTCCGACCCACCACCCATTTCATAGCCACGGACGAGGATTCGACTGATACACTTGATTACGACTCCAAGAACATTGACGGTATGGACGACGATGCCGAAGACAACGAAAACCCTGTTGATACAACTAATGACCAAGATGAACAAGGAGATGGGCAGGTTAGCCCTGGTAAACAGGCCACGTACGAAGATTCAGAGGACGACAATTACCTTCCGCTCTGTGAGTATGAGGTGAGCCTCGGCACTGAGGATTTCATCATGCCCGAGGAACCTCTTGAGCAGGAGCGCTTCAAGCGGCAACTAATAGCCACTACAAGGAGCCTAAAAGAGAAGAAGAAGTAGCTTCAAGCTGACCAAGATCTGCTCAATGATAGATGGACCGAAGTCCTAGCCACCGAAGAATACGGTCTTAGTGGCCCAACCAAAAGCTACTCGAAGAATGGATTGCTACCGCAGGGTGACGACAGGGCGCTCGAGCCCGTGACATTATCGCACAAAGCGTCAGGTCGACCGCAACTTGGTCCGGATAAAGCGGCAACTCAAGCCGAACACCAGACCGCCCCACCTCGACGTAAAGGCAAGAACAAAACAGCTCGGGGTTGTGCACATGACCGTCAACAGGACCTGGGTAGTAGAGCAGGACACTGGAGAGCAACCTATGGGTCGCAAGGACATACCTCGTCAGGCGACGACGACCACCTATTCGGACATGACAAACCTAGCCACGCCCGTGCCAAAAACCGCAAACGGACTCCTTCGGAGGTACGGCGCAGTGTGGCCAAACATAGAGGCGCCGCACACCCTCTTTGCTTCACAGACGAAGTAATGGAGCATGAATTCCCAGACGGGTTCAAACCTATGAATATCGAATCATATGATGGAACAACGGATCCCACGGTATGGATCGAGGACTTCCTCCTCCATATCCACATGGCTCATGGGGACGACCTTCATGCCATCAAATATCTACCACTAAAACTCAAAGGATCAGCTCTGTACTGGTTAAACAGTCTGCCAGAAAATTCTATTGGCAGCGTGGAAGATTTGGAGGACAAATTTGTGACAACTTCCAAGGAACATATGTCCGGCCACCGGACGCCGATGACTTAAGTCACATTGTCCAGCAGCCCGGAGAGTTAGCCAGGAAGCTCTGGATTAGGTTCTTAGTTAAAAAGAACCAAATCATCCACTGTCCAGACGCGGAAGCCCTTGCGGCCTTTAAACACAACATCCGGGATGAATGGCTTGCATGCCACTTCGGTCAAGAAGGACCTAGATCCATAACAGCCCTTACCGCTCTAATGACCCACTTTTGCACGGGAGAAGACAACTGGCTCACTCGCAGAAACAATAGCGCTAGCGTCTCGGGCACTTCCGGAATCCGAGACGGCAATGGCAAGCCACGACAAAGCAAACACAACAGTCGCAATGATAATGAAAGATCACGCGACACAGCGGTCAACGCCGGATTCAGAAATCCCAAGCCCGGTCAACGGAAATGGGCATTCAAGGCGAATAGAGACGGACCATCCAACCGAGACAAGATACTGGACCGACCCTGCCAGATTCATGGCCACCCCAATAAACCAGCTAATCGTACCAACAAAAGTTGTTGGGTCCTCAAGAAGGCCGACAAGCTCAACACTGAACACAAGGGAAAGGGGCCGCCATGAAATAGGGACGACAGAGTGGTTCACCAGCCAAATGCCGGGGGTCACAAGCAACTTCCCCCCAAAGATCGATCAACTCTGGAGCAGAAATAGAAGTTCAGCTTCCGTTGCCCATCTCATATACCCGTTAAATCTATACCGCGCATACATAACTACGCACTTAAGATACCATGGGCATTGGCGGAAGCATAATATGGACAAGTCTGCAAGCACTCCGGTAACATTTTTTATTTTCTTTCCTTTTTTTCTTTCTTCACTATCTCTTAAAAAATAGGTGGCGCAAAGGAGAAGCATCTAAGACCGACTCTATCGGAGTTCGGATCCGTACACTCACCTACGGGGCTACTTCCTTCAGGGATTCCCCTCGCCGAGGACAGGCGGCGCAGACGTGCGACAGGAGGTCCAAAATAACTTTTTGTAGACCGCACTCTTTTTCGAGCTTGTAACATGCCTTTTTCCTCTGCCTTTGACCCAGGGCATATCAAATAGCCGGGCTCGTGGCCTTTATATATATCAAGTAATTTTTAGCATATCGCTTAGCTCCCAGTTCACATTACTCGAATTAATCATCCGCATCTTTCCGCAAATGAATACGCATCCTATGGTTGTTTCACATGATATACCCCGGCTTAAACTAGCCAGGGGCTCCGTACGGCAACAATTGAGTTTCCAACAAAGTCCGAACAGCTTTTACAGCATACTTCGGCGTCGCGAGTTTGGCCTTATATGCATCAGCTCCGAATCATGTCTTGGGTCAATAGTTGGGTTGCCCGGCTCCTGTGCTTGCTATCCTACGTTCCACTCTATCGGTTATGGTAGTAAAGGGAGAACTACTGCGATTGTGTTTCCGGTTCACCTGGCTCAGCACCTCAGTAGAGAAGGCCGATAACTGACTGTCATGATGCGGCGAGACCTGGTCAACCACTCGATGACTTATCGAAATCTCTAGCGATTCCTCTGTGTCACACGAAGGACCTCTTTTCGGTCAAATATGTACACGCGTCGTATGAATAAGACGCATACATACCAGGGGCTATGTCGTAGACCCACCATAAAACTCCTATGGATAAGTGAAAGTGTTGACGCCCTATATTCTGGTTGCCTGGTTCGCCGCATTGACACCTCCTTCACGGACCAAGACGTTGGGTCAAGAGTGATCAAATGCTTTCCGAAGACCCCCATACTTCCTACGAGGGGGCTGAAGCCGACGACTGGAAAACTTTAAGATTATATTAAAATGGCCGCACAGGAAGAAGACAACCTTTCGAGCAATGTATAAAAACAGATTAACTATAAAATTGTCTCGTACAATTCCCATACACCTCACTCGAACATTATGTCTTTCGAGCCTTGACCCTCTATCAAGCGGGCGGCCACTAGGACGTCTTCAAAATAATGCTCTGGTTCATGGTGGTCCTTGCCCTTGGGTGGACTCTTCACCGCAACATCGATGGCCTTCATCTTCCCCCAGAATGTCTTGACTCGGGCAAAGGCCATCTGTGCACCCTCGATGCACACCAACCGCTGCACAGCGTCGATATGTAGCACCGCGTGAACAAGCCGCAACACCAAGCCAAAGTAACTATTCGGAACAGGCTCAATTGGCCATAACCGGATTATGAAGTTCTTCATGGCAGCGTCGGATATCCTATGAAGCTCGGCCCACTGGGACATCTGCTCATTCAGCAACAGGGGGCGCTTTGACGCGCCTAATTGTGACCAGAAAAGCTTCTCCGTTGCATACCCCTCTCGCACCTGGTAAAACTGCGCCGCATCAGAAGAACTCTTCGGCAAGTATAAAAACTCATCGGATCGCCGAACTTAGTGTGTAGCAAAAATGGCTCACCAGACGCAATATCCCTAGCTTGCCGGATCTCCTCATGGGCAGCTCTAGATTCAAACCGCGCTTCTCTCGCCTCCCATAAGGCGTTGTGAACTTCAACCATTTTGGCTTCACTCTCCTTGAGGGAGTCCTGGATTAGTGGGTCTCCGGACAGCCGGACTATATCCTTTGGCCGGACTGTTGGACTATGAAGATACGAGATTGAAGACTTCGTCCCGTGTCCGGATGGGACTCTACTTGGCTTGGAAGGCAAGCTAGGCAGTACGGATATGTATATCTCCTCCTTTGTAACCGACCTTGTGTAACCCTAGCCCCTTCCGGTGTCTATATAAACCAGAGGGTTTTAGTCCGTAGGACAACATACAATCATACCATAGGCTAGCTTCTAGGGTTTAGCCTCTCCGATCTCGTGGTAGATCAACTCTTGTACTACTTATATTATCAAGAATAATCAAGTAGGACGTAGGGTTTTACCTCCATCAAGAGGGCCCGAACCTGGGTAAAACATCGTGTCCCCTGCCGCCTGTTGCCATACACCTTAGACGCACAGTTCGGGACCCCCTACCCGAGATCCGCCAGTTTTGACACCGACATTGGTGCTTTCATTGAGAGTTCTGCTGTGTCATCATCATTAGGCTTGATGGCTCCTTCAATCATCGATACCAATGCAGTTCAGGGTGAGACTTATCTCCCCAGACAGATCTTTGTGTTCTGCGACTTCGCACTGCGGGCCAACTCACTTGGCCATCTGGAGCAGATCGAGAGTTACGCCCCTGGCCACCAGGTCAAGTTTGGAAGCCTAAACTACACGGCCGATATCCATGGAGTCTTGATCTTCGACGGATTCAAGCCCCTGCCTAGTGTGCCACACGGTCATGATGAGCATGATTTAGCTCTGCCATCGGACAATGTCCAGGAGATTGCGCCGGCAACCGTTTCGACCCTCAATTCGGAGCCAGTTGCGCCATCCATGGACGGGTGGATAGACCCCGCCACGGAGGCCGCACTCTCATCGGCGATCGAGCCGAGTATCGACCTTACCCTTCATTGGAGCCGTGACGCCGAACTACCGGATTCTTCCCCGGCCACGGACTCCGAACCGTTTGCGCCCGTGCCTATCGAATCCGACTGGGCGCCGATCATGGAGTTTACCTCCGTGGATATTTTTCAGCACTCGCCCTTTGGCGACATACTGAACTCATTAAGGTCTCTCTCCTTGTCAGGAGAGTCCTGGCCGAACTATGTCCGGCAGGATTGGGAGGCGGATGACGAAGAAATTCGCCGCCCACTGACCACCCACTTAGTAGCCACTATCGACGATTTCACCGACATGCTCGACTTCGACTCCGAAGACATCGACGGCATGGACGACGATGCAGGAGGCGAACAAGAACCACTGCCCACAGGGCACTGGACAGCCACCTCGTCATATGACATATATATGGTGGACACACCCAAAGAGGCAATGGCGACGGGACAGCGGAGGATGACCCTCCAAGAAGCAACCAAAGCGCCAACATCAGCAGCGCTGCTCTTAGTCTTGCCAAAGCAAAAGCGGTGACACCGGCACAGGAGATAATAGCACTCCGGATAGTGCCGAAGACGATAACAATCCCCTCCAGAAAGATTTAGGGCAGGAGGATGGAGAAGCCAGCCCTCCCGATATAGTGGCAGATGGAGAGGCGGAGGATGATAATTACATGCCTCCCTCCGAAGACGAGTCAAGCCTCAACGATGACGAATTCGTCGTGCCTGAGGATCCCGTCGAACAAGAGCACTTAAAGCGCTAGCTTATAGCCATGGCAAATAGCCTTAAGAAAAAGCAATAGCAGTTTCAAGCTGATCAAGATTTGCTAGCTGACAGATGGACTGAAGTCCTTGCGGCCGAGGAATATAAACTCGAACGCCCCTCCAAGAGTTACCCAAACCGCAGGTTGCTACCCCGACTGGAGGAGGAAGCACCAAAACCTACATCTCCAGTGTATGACGCGGCTGATCGGCCACCTCATGGCCGCGACAAAGAGACATTCTAGCCAAAAGTTCAGCCCGCACCCCGACGCCACTCAAATAAAAATGTCAAGACATGGGGAAATACGCTAGACCTGCGAGACGTATTGGAGGACAAAGCAAAACACGCAAGAACGATCTACAGATCGCGAGGGCACGCCCCTATGCGAGACGATAACTGTCACGCCGGATACAGTAAAATTAAGTCCGGCCGGGCCGAACACAGTGGACAAGACTCATTTGAGCTGCGTCACGATATAGCCCAGTACAGAGGCGCCGCACACCCCCTATGCTTCACAGACGAAGTAATGGATCATCAAATCCCAGAGGGTTTTTAACCATAAATATAGAATCATATGACGGCACAACAGATCCTGCGTTATGGATCGAGGACCTCCTCCTGCACATCCACATGGCCCGTGGTGATGATCTACACGCCATCAAATACCTCCCACTTAAGCTCAAAGGACCAGCTTGGCATTGGCTCAATAGCCTGCCAGCAGAATCCATTGGCTGTTGGGAAGATCTGGAAGCCGCATTCCTTGACAACTTCCAGGGCACTTATGTGCGACCACCAGACGCCGATGACTTGAACCACATAATTCAGCAGCCAGAGGAATCGGCCAGGCAATTCTGGACACGGTTCCTAAGAAAGAAAAATCAAATCGTCGACTGTCCGGATGCAGAGGCCCTAGTAGCTTTTAAACACAACATCCGCGACGAGTGGCTCGCCCGAAATCTATGGCAGCCCTCACGACACTCATGACCCGCTTTTACGCTGGAGAAGATAGCTGGCTGGCTCACAGCAATAACATAACAAAGAACCATGGTACTTCGGATACCAAAGATGGCAATGGCAGGTCACATCGCGACAAACATAAGTGCCGCATTAACAGTGACAATACCGAGGATACGGCAGTGAATGCCATATTCAAAGGCTCTAAACCTGGTTAGTGGAAAAAGCCATTCAAAAGAAGCACTCCTGGCCCATCCAGTTTGAACCGTATACTCGATCGCTCGTGTCAAATACACGGCACCTCCGACAAGCCAACCAACCACACCAACAGGGATTGTTGGGTGTTCAAGCAGGCCGGCAAGTTAAATGCCGAAAACAAAGATAAGGGGTTGCATAGCAATGACGAGGAGGTTCCCCAGCAGCGGAACACCGGAGGACAGAAGAGGTTCCCGCCACAAGTGCGAACGGTGAACATGATATACGCAACCCATATTCCCAAGAGGGAGTGGAAGCGTGCGCTAAGGGATGTATATGCATTAGAGCCAGTCACCCCAAAGTTCAACCCATGGTCCTCTTGTCACCTTCGATCGCAGGAACCACCCCACTAGTATCCGTCATGGTGGATTCACCGCACTGGTCCTAGACACAATCATTGATGGATTTCACCTCACTCGAGTCCTTATGGATGGCGGCAGCAGCCTGAACCTACTTTATCAGGACATAGTGCACAAAATTGGCATAGACCCCTCAAGGATCAAACCCACAAAAACGACCTTCAAAGGCGTCATACCAGGTGTAGAGACCTTCAAACCTACTTTATCAGGAGTAACCCACAAAAACGACCTTCAAAGTGATCTTCGGATCCCCGGATAACTTTCGAAGCGAGGAGTTAATCTTCGATATAGTCCCGTTCCGCAGCGGCTATCATGCACTGCTCGGGCGAACCACATTTGCGAGATTCAATGCGGTACCGCATTATGCATACCTCAAGCTCAAGATGCCAGGACCTCAGGGGGTCATCACAGTCAATGGAAACACAGAGCACTCTCTCCGCACAGAGGAGCACACTGCGGCCCTCGCAGCAGAAGCGCAAAGCAGCCTCTTAAGGCAATCCACCAGTTCGGCGATTGAAGACCCGGACACCTTCGAGCGCGCCCGGAGTAATCGGAAACAAGACCGCTTGGCACGTTCTGAGCTCGCATAGCAATGTGGCCCCTCCCCAGTCCCAGCCAAACGGCGAAATCCGTGTCACGCGTGAACAATTACATATTGAAAATACCACGTGCACAGGTGGGGAGGGGGGCACGACTACGGCACGCCCCAAAACGTGGCTCAACCGCACTAGGGGCTTCCCACTTTGTTATTTTTCTCTCTTTCAGGACTTTAATCTCTGGAAACCCCATCTGGCAGTACGGTTGCCGGACACACGATGCAACAACCAAGGAGGCAGAAAGCTACGTCACACCACAGAACTCCCAGGTGGTCTTTGACAACGAGCGAAATACCTGCTTTAAATACCATTCCTTAGCTTGCCCTTGGAGGGGACATGTCAAATAGTCCTACTTTTTGCTTATTGCACTACTTGTATCATTCTGCTTTAACGCACCTTTTTGAATAAACAATGCATAGCACTAGACTATTATCGCATTCTCTATTCTTATTTATATATATATATATATATATATATATATATGTTCATTCATGACATTCAGCACCCATACACTCTGGTATGGCCAATACGCCAGGGGCTTAAGCATACCCCATAATACGGCGTGAGAAGTCCGAACACTTTCGACAGTGCGACACCCCGAACTTATAACATTATATGCATCAGCTCTGAATCATGTCTTGGGTCAATAGTTGGGTTTGCCCGGCTCCCATGTTTCGGTACCTTACGTTCTGCTATATCGGCTAAGGTAGCACTGGGAGAACTACTGCGATTGTGCCCCGGTTCAGCTGGCCTAAGCACCTCATTAACGAAAGCTAAAACTGACTGTCATGATAAGGCGAGAGCTGGTCGCTGTTCGAGATGTTTCGAGTCCCTAAAGACTTATGCTGCTTAGAGCGAGGAGTTGGCTTTGTCCGACTTAAGGCGTGTATAGCGCCCCGAATTCGGCCTTCCAAATACTAGGGGCTTCGCCAAAATTTAAAATTGTAGAATTGTATGGATAAGTGAGAGTGATAAAGCATTATAGTCCGGTTGCCTTGTTCATTGTGCTGAGCACCTCCCTCGAAGGACCCTACAATGGGAAAAAGAGTGCTTAGGTTTATCCCGAACACCCCAGCACTCGTGGCATGGGGGCAGAGGCCGACGACTGGCCATCTCTCAGATTTGATAAACAGCCGCATAGAAGGTAATATTTTAAATTCAAACAAGCGTTGTATAGCGCATATGAACAACTTTTCATAATACAGGATCACATGAGCAAGTTCATTCAAAAATTACATCTTTTGCACACTCGTCCGCCACAAGACGGGCACCCTTCAGGACACCCTCATAATACATTTCCGGGTGGCGATGCTCCTTGCCCTGCGGATGCCCCTCCTTCACCAGCTTCTCAGCGTCCATCTTGGCCCAGTGCACCTTTGCACGGGCAAATGCTCGGCGGGCACCTTCTATACAGACGGACCGCTTGATGACTTCCAGCCGTGGGAAGGCATCCACAAGCCGCCTCACCAGGCCGAAGTAGCTGTTGGGAAGGGAGTCGCCAGGCCACTTCCGGACTATAAAGCCCTTCATGGCCTGTTCGGCCGCCTTGTGCAGCTCGACCAGTTGCTTCAGCTGGTCGCTCATAGGCATCGGGTATTCGGTCCCAGTATATTGAGACTAGAACAGCTTCTCCGTCGAGCTTCCCCCCTCAGCCGGGTAAAATTTCGCGGCATCCGACACGCTGCGGGGCAAATCTGCGAACGCTCCTGGAGAGCTCTAGACTCGGGTAAGTAACAAGTAATTTACTTTCACATGCTTGCTTTGCATATTTAATGCCTTACCCATCATGATCCTCCTCATTGCCTCAATCTCCTGGAGGGCCTTTTGGGCTTCGGCCTTGGCATTCTTTGTGCTCTCGAGGGCCGCGGCAAGCTCGGACTCTCGCATCTTCGGGTCAAGCTCCAAAGCCTCGTGCTTCTTCACGAGAGCCCGGAGCTCTAACTGCACCTCGCCCACCCATGCCTCTTGTTTCTCCCGCTTGGTGCGCTCCTTGGCCGCTTTGTCTTCGACCTCGGATAGAGCTTGCTTCAGGGTCACCACTTCGGTCGTGGCCCCTGGCATATTCATGATGATCCTATCATTTTGCAACCACATTTTCTTTTATATATATATATAGACAAGGTATTACTTACCTTTGTTCTCCTCGAGCTGCCTCTTGGCAAGACCGAGCTCTTCCTCGGACCCATCGAGGTCCTGCTTTAGTGCGGCGACCTCCGCAGTCAGTGCGGCAGAGGTCAGCAGCGAAGCCTGCATACGCATACAGACATACTTATATTAGACTCCTGCATATATTATTTGATCCTCTATTCGGCTTTTCTTTGTGAACACCAAACAAAGCATCAGGGGCTACTGTCTATGCGGTAATATTTTTCCTATATTTTAAATACTTACCTCAAAGCCTGTTAGAAGGCTGGCACATGCTTCAGTCAGTCCGCTCTTGGCGGACTGACTCTTCTTGATCACCGCACTCATAATAGTGCGGTGCTCTTCGTCGATGGAAGCGCCGCGAAGCGCCGTGAAGTGCTCCCAGCAGGTTGTCCGGTGCCTCTGGATGGACAGAGGTCACCGGCACGGGCGTCTTTCCCCTTATGAAAGGGGGACGCCTGCCCGAGTCCGGAACCACTGTAGGTTCCGGTGCGGTGTTCGGATGAGAGCCGAACTTGGAGCCCCCGGGAGCCTTGCTCCCTTTGCTCCTGGAGTCTAGAAGGTCGCCTTGAGGCACCTCCGGGACTGTCTCCCCCCGGCTCAGTGCCCCATGAGACAGTACCTCGGCATTGTCCGTAGGGCAAGGAGAGGTGGCGGTTGGAAGTGCATCACTATTCATGTACGACGAGTCCAAGTAACCGTCCGACGATGATACATCGATACGGGCTTGGGGTGGACTGCATAATCATATTCAACGTTAGGAGAAGCAGTGCAACAAAGGTATTCTATGAGTTACTCTGGTATCCGAATACTTATGACTTCGCCAGGGGCTTAGCCCTAAGCAGCCACTCGTCTTCGCCGTCGGCGGTGGTGGTGGAACAGTCCGGAAGGAGAGTCCTTCCCTTCTTGGACCCTTTGGCCTCCCCGGTAGGGGTGGCCTTCCTTTTCTTGTCTCCCCCGGCTGGATGGGGAGTGTCTTCGTCTTCCTTCTCCTCGTTTTCGTGGGAGCAGTGCGTCTCGGAGTTATAGGACAATGAGTCCGATACCACATGGCGCCGAGAACTCTTTCGGGTTCCCTTGGCCTTCTTCTTGGTCTTATCCAACACCTCATAAGGAGTCAGAGTCCGCATCTCTGTCAGGAGAGCATCCGCAGGGTCTTCGGGCAGAGGGGCTGCACAGTTGATCTGCTCCGATGTCTCCACCCAGTCCTGTCAAAGGCATGGGATCTCAGACCCCACACATGGTTAAGCTATGGGAAATAAACACCCTATCAGGTGAACAGAACTTACCGGAGTCACAGAACGCTTCGCGCTTAGCCCGTGGTCCTCGGTAAGAGAAGGAGGGACCTCGGCGCCCTTGAACAACACCCTCCAGACGTCTTTATGCGTCGTGTCGAAGAGCTCGCTTAGAGTCTGGTGCCGGGCCGGTTCGAACTCCCATAAGTTGAAATCCCGTCGTTGACACGGGAGGATGACCTGGACTATGTTGACAAGCTTAAGTTTCTTGCTTGTCATGTTCCGGATACACTTCTGGAGTCCGTCCAGCTCCACCGATGAACCCCAGGATAGGCCCTTCTCCTTCCAGGAAGTGAGCCGCGTGGGGATTCCGGATCGAAACTCGGGGGCCGCCACCCAGTTGGTGTCGCGTGGCTCGGTGATGTAGAACCACCCCGATTGCCACCCCTTTATGGTCTCCACAAAGGAGCTCTCGAGCCATATAACGTTGGGCATTTTTCCCACCATGGCTCCGCCGCATTCCGCTTGTTGGCCGCCACCACCTTCGGTTTGATATTGAAGGTCTTCAGCCACAGGCTAAAGTGGGGCCAGATGCGGAGGAAAGCCTCGCACACGACGATGAACGCCGAGATGTTGAGGATGAAATTTGGGGCCAGATCATGAAAGTCCAGCCCACAATAGAACATGAGGCCGCGGACGAATGGATGGAGGGAAAACCCCAGTCCATGGACGAAGTGGGGGAGGAAAACCACCCTTTCATGAGGTTCCGGGGTAGGGACGACCTGCCCCGCGGCTGGCAGCCGGTGCGCGATATCCGCGGCTAAGTATCCGGCTCCACGTAACTTTTTGATGTGCCCCTCCATGACGGAGGAGGCCATCCACTTGCCTCCCGCTCCGGACATGTTTGGAGAGAGTTGAGGAGGAGGATGCGGACTTGGGCGCTGGAGCTCGAGTGCGCGAGAATGGATGAGCAAGGAGGAAGAAGGCGTGGGTAGAAAAGGAGAGATCCTATCCCTTTATAAGGGCACACTAAACTATGCGCCCCCACTAGCCTGGTAAAACTCGCTTATCTCCAAAGCGCCGTAATTGATGGCGCGGTTGGGTTACCCACGTCCGTATTGATGAGAATCCCGTAATAAGGGGAGCACGATCTCTGCTTTGACAAGACGTGTCAAGAAACCGCCTCGCATTATGTGCGGGGCTAGTTAAAGAAAAACGGTTCAAATAATTACCGGTCCGTGGCGTGATGTCATGCTGCCAAAACGTGTCAGCAGATTAGATTTGTGGTAATATTATTCTCTCTATGGTGGTATGAGGAACTTATTTTGCAGGGTCGGACACTATCCTTGTCTTCAAATTCTTCCGTGGTGTATTCGGAGGAGGAACCCGCCTTGCAATGCCAAAGACAACACTGCGCGCCGGACTCGTCGTCATTGAAGCCTGGTTTAGGAGCTACTGAGGGAGTCCTGGATTAGGGGGTCTCCGGACAGCCGGACTATATCCTTTGGCCGGACTATTGGACTATGAAGATACGAGATTGAAGACTTCATCCCGTGTCCGGATGGGACTCTACTTGGCGTGGAAGGCAAGCTAGGCAGTACGGATATGTATATCTCCTCCTTTGTAACCGACCTTGTGTAACCCTAGCCCCTTCCGATGTCTATATAAAACGGAGGGTTTTAGTCCGTAGGACAACATACAATCATACCATAGGCTAGCTTCTAGGGTTCAGCCTCTCCGATCTCGTGGTAGATCAACTCTTGTACTACTCATATTATCAAGAATAATCAAGCAGGATGTAGGGTTTTACCTCCATCAAGAGGGCCCGAATCCTGGGTAAAACATCGTGTCCCCTGCCTCCTGTTACCATCCACCTTAGATGCACAGTTCGGAACCCCCTACCTGAGATCCGCCGGTTTTGACACCGACACTCCTTCCAAGGAATTCACAGCGGTTAACAACATTGTTTAGTTCGAGCGCCATCATGCATATCTTATCCTCGTCTTGACGCCGAGCAGCTCATTCGGCTTTAAACTCAGTCGATACCTTTTCGGCAGCCGCATTACTACACCGGGCCTGCTCCTTGGCCCGGGCCAGCTCCGCCCGGAGAATTTCAACGGCGGCAGCACCATCTGCAACCATGCATATTACAGTATATAACTTTTAGCATCATGCTTGTATCACAACAATATATGTGAAGGGACTGCCCTGAATACATACCTTGCAATTCATCAAAACACATATTGATTAACGCAATGTCATCCCCGGCCACATGAAGCTTCCGATGTAGCTCGGCAACATTTGTATTCTGGGAAGTAGTCAAGGGGAAGCAGCCTGTGTTCAAGTTAATCAGATTAGTCCTTTGAATATTTCTTCTTCATCCTCCGTTCGCCTCCCATGGGAAGCCAACCCGAGTCCCAGGGGATACTATCTATACACAGGTGCATTTTGCAAATAAAATACAATTGCACATATTATAGTACAAACCTCGAAGCCTCTTAGTAGGATCGCAAAGGCCTCATCCAATCCTCTCTTCGCGGTTTGGACGTTTTCAGCCACCGTGCCCATTAAGGTACGATGTTCCTCTGAGATGGACGCCTACCGCATCATGTTCGTCAAGATATCCGACGCCTCTCGGTCTTCGGAGGTTGTTGTAGGAGTATGACCACCCTTTGAAGGGATCCGTTCATTCGTATCCGGCTATATATCGGATTGTCTGGGGCCCACATTTTTGTTCCCCAGACCCTGGGCCACCGAAGTATCACCTTCGAGTAATGTCTTCATCATCCCCTTTACCAGTTGTTGGTCGGGGGAGACCCTCCGTGACGACACCTCTAAGTCGTCTGTCCTATTGGACGGAGAGGCTAGTTGGGGCGTCTCGCTTTCCATCATCTCTGGTAGAAGGTCCCCCGAGGAAGAGGATTCTTGAGGAAGACTGCGTGCTGAGCAGCAAAAACAAAAAAAATAGGGTTTTTATCATTTATGCCACTAGTTGTGTCCCACTACTCAGTTTTTGCCATTAGAAGTTACAACTGCTCAAAAATGCCATCAATCCGTGAGATGCTTTCTCAAAAATGCCATTAGATATCTCAAAAATGCCACCGTTCTGTTAGATGTTTGCTCTAAAATGCCATTAGACATTGTTATTTTTACGTCAAACCCGTTGACCATGTTCTATGACAAAAATAAGCTTAGACCTACATGTCAGTTCTCTCTATTTCACAATGATATGTGTGGCCCCACTTGTCAGGAATAACCAAGTGAATAATTTTATAGGAAAATAAGAACGCTGTTCGGATCAAGTGGGCCCCATACTTTATTGTAGTGAGATAGAGGGAGAGCTGACATGTTGGTTCATAGGTATTTATGTCATTATAACATGGCAAAAGAGATTTGAGATCACAATAATGGTGTTTAGTGGCATTTACGAGCATGTGTCTAATGAAGAGATGGCATTTTTGAGCAGTTGAAATTTCTAGTGGCAAAACTGAGTAGTGGGACACAACGGGTGGCATAACTAATAAAAACCCAAAAATATATATTCCAGGCGTTATAAGAAAGGAACGAGACATGTTTAAAACAGCCTTGATTCGCTTACGACTTGGCCTCAGGCTTGTCCTCGTCATGAACTGCGCTTCGACGTCCTCCAAGCCCAAGCCAGCCACATGAGGCATCTTGCCTCGCTTAGGAGCCTGCTTCTCCCTTTCTTCGGAGGCGGCCCTTCTCTTCCTAGGAGGAAAGGAGACAGTGCCCCCCCTTCACTTTTGTCTTCGGATGAGGGGATCTTGATTCCTCTGGACACAATGTCCGATGCACCCTTGGAATAGGGACCATATTTGGTCCTCTCACTCTCCGCCTCGCCCTCCTTCATAGGCATCTGGTACGGTGCCAGGGTCAGCATCCTTGTTAGAACATGATTCACTTGGCCCTCGGGCAGAGGGGCCGAACACATAATTAGTTCCGCCTTCTTTGTCCAGCCCCGGAAGAAGATAGAGTGCTCAGTACCATATTACGGTATGCATAATTACAAGGTGTTTGGGATCCAAGTGCTTACCGGGTATTCGGACGGTTGCAGTTAAGGCCAGCATCTTCGGTAGTGTCCGGCCAATGTTTCCGCTTCCCGAAAAATAACTTCCACATCCCTTTGTGTGTGGTGCCGAAGAAGTGTTGGAGGGTTTGTGGTCCTTCTGGATTAAGCTCCCACATGCGGCGAGACCTACGCTAGCATGGCAAGATTCGGCGAACTAACATCACTTGGATCATGTTGACAATATCGATGTCTCTCTCGAGGAGGGTTCGGATGCGGCTTTGTAAAGTCTGCACTTCATCAACTGATCCCCAGTCCATCCCCTTGTTGACCCATGATGCAAGCTGTAATGGTGGGCCAGGACGGAATGTGGGTGCAGCTACCCACCTAGTGCTGCGGGGCTCGATAACATAAAACCACTCCCGCTGCCAATGATTGGAAGTTCTGGTAAAAGAACCTTTTTGCCAAGGAGTGTTGGTGAGTTGGCTGATCATAGCACTACTGCACTCCGCATGTTCCCCGTCGACTACCTTCGGCTTCAAACTGAAGGTCTTGAGCCATAAGCGGAAGTGTGGGGGGATTCGGAGGAAGGCCTCGCATGTAATGATAAACGCCGAGACGTGGAGGATAGAGTCTGGGGCTAGGTCGTGAAAATCTAGTTTGTAATGAAACATTAGCCCCCGGACGAAGGGGTGAAGAGCGAACCCTAGCCCCGGAGGAAGTGGGAGATGAATACGACCCTCTCACCAAATCTAGGAGTCGGAATAACCTGTCCTTGAGCAGGAAGCCTATGGTGGACCTCCGCAGTCAAATATCTGGCCGCCCGAAGCTTTGTGATATCCTCCTCCGTAACGGAGGAAGCCACCCATCGGCCTTGGAGCTGGGTCCAAACATGATGGGGAGGCTTGAAACGATGAAGTCGAACCTTGGGTGCTAGAACTCGAGGTTGGGAAGGCTAAGGAGAGGATTGGCATAAAATACAGCCCTTGGTTCCTTTATAAAGGCAGCGGGTATAGAACGCCTCCTCCTAAGCCTAAGAACCTGCCTATTCCTAAGGAATCTTTCCCGCAGGATACTTGGGTTACTCACGCTCATATTGATGAAAATCACGCAATTAGGGGACATGATCTCTGCCTCGACAAGACGTGTCAATGACAACCACGCCGCGAAACATGGAACGGCGGGACGGGAAATGGTTCTAAATAATGACCGACAAGCGTGACGTCACATTACTAAAAATTGTCAGCGGATTGGATTCATAGAATACTATACTCTCTACGGTTGTATGTTACAGGTTCGGACACGATCAATTTGTCCGAAGACTATTTTGGAGTTCGGAAGGAGGAACCCGACTTGCAATGCCGAAGATAGCACTACGCGTCGGATATCTTTTCATTGAAGCCAGGTTCAGGGGCTACTGAGGGAGTCCTGGACTAAGGGGTCCTCGGGCGTTTGGCCTGTTAGCCATGGGTCGGACTGATGGGCTATGAAGATACGAAGACCGAAGACTGCACCCATGTCCGGATGGGACTCTCCTTGGCATGGAAGGAAAGCTTGGCGACCGAATATGTAGATTCCCTTCTTTGTAACCGACCTTGTGTAACCCTAGATTCTTCTGGTGTCTATATAAACTGGAGGACTTAGTTCAGATAGGAGACTCATTATCATAGCCATACAATCTAGACCTCTAGGGTTCAGCCATTACTATCTTGAGGTAGATCAACTCTTGTAATACTCATATTCATCAATATCAATCAAGTAGGACGTAGGGTATTACCTCCATAGAGAGGGCCTGAACCTGGGTAAACATCGTGTCCCTTGTCTCTTGTTACCATTGACCTTAGACGCACAGTTCGGGACCCCCTACCCGAGATCCGCCGGTTTTAACGCTGACAATGACGAACGGTCGCAACGGTGCATACTCAGGGATAACACATATACCTTGAAATTTTAGTGAGGGATCATCTTATAATGCTACTGCCGTACTAAGCAAAATAAGATGCATAAAAGATTAGCATCACATGCAATCAAAATATGTGACATGATATGGCCAACATCATCTTGTGCTTTTGATCTCCATCTCCAAAGCATCGTCATGATCTCCATTGTCACCGGCTTGACACCTTGATCTCCATAGTGGCGTCGTTGTCATGTTGCCAACTATTTCTTCTACAACTATCGCTAACGCATAATCATAAAGTAAAGCAATTACACGGCTATTGTATTTCATACAATAAAGCGACAACCATAAGGCTCCTGCCAGTTGCTGATAACTTTTACAAAACATGATCACCTCATACAACAACGTATATCACATCATGTCTTGACCATATCACATCACAACATACCCTGCAAAAACAAGTTAGACGTCCTCTACATTGTTGTTGCAAGTTTTACATCGCTGCTACAAGCTTCTAGTAAGAACCGTCCTTACCTACGCATCAAAAACCACAACGATGTTATGTCAAGTTTGCTGTTTTAACCTTTAACAAGGACCGTCCATAGTCGAATTCGATTCAACTAAAGTTGGAGAAACAGACACCCGCCAACCACCTTTATGCAAAACAAGTTGCATGTCTATCAGTGGAACCGGTCTCATGAACGTGGTCATGTAAGGTTGGTACAGGTCGCTTCATCTAACAATATCGCCGAATCAAAATAAGACGTTGGTGGTAAATAGTATGACTATGATCGCCAACAACTCTTTGTGTTCTACTCGTTCATAGAATCTACGCATAGACCTGGCTCTGATGCCACTGTTGGGGAACGTAGCATGCAATTTCAAAAAAATTCCTATGATCACGCAAGATCTATCTAGGAGATACATAGCAACGAGAGGGGGAGAGTGTGTCCACGTACCCTCGTATACCAGAAGCGGAAGCGTTAGTTTAACGCGGTTGATTTAGTTGAATGTCTTCTTGATTCAACCAATCAAGCACCGGACGTACGACACCTCCGAGTTCTACACACGTTCCGCTTGATCATATCCCTCGAACTCTTGATCTAGCAAAGTATCAAGGGAGAGTTTTGTCAGCACGACGCCATGGTGACGGTGATGGTGATGTGATCCGTGCAGGGCTTCGCCTAAGCACTATGACAATATGATCGGAGGAGTAAACGGTGGAGGGGGGCACTGCACATGGCTAAGAAACAATTGATGTGCCTAGAGGTGCCCCCTACCCCTGTATATTAAGGACGGAGAGGGGAGGAGGCCGGCCTAGGGTGCGCCAAGTGGGAGGAGTCCTACTTGGACCCCTAGTCCAATTCCACTCCTCCCTTCCCTTTTACCGGAAGGGGAAAGGGGGAAGGAGTAGGAGGAGGAGAAGGAAAGGGGGCCGCGCCCCCTCCCATGTCCAATTCAGACTCCCCATGTGGGGGAGGGTGCGCCATCCCTTGTGGGCTGCCTCCCCTCCCCTGTATGGCCCATATCTTTCCCCCAGGGGTTCCGGTAACCCCCGGTACTCCGATAAAAACCGGAAACACTTCGGAACCATTCCGGTGTCCGAATACTATCGTCCAATATATCAATGCTTACCTCTATACCATTTCGAGACTCCTCGTTATGTCCGTGATCTCATCCGGGACTCCAAACAATCTTCGGTCACCAAAACACATAACTCATAATACAAATCGACATCGAACGTTAAGCGTGCGGACCGTACGGGGTTGAGACATGGCCGAGACACATCTCCAATAAATAACCAATAGCGGAACCTGGATGCTCATATTGGTTCCTGCATATTCAATGAAGATCTTTATCGGTCAAACCGCAATGACAACATACGTTATTCCCTTTGTCATTGGTATGTTACTTGCCCGAGATTCGATAGTCGGTATCTTCATACCAAGTTCAATCTCGTTACCGGCAAGTCTCTTTACTCATTCCATAATGCATCATCCCACAACTAACTCATTAGTCACATGGCTTGCAAGGCTTATCGTGATGTGCATTACCGAGAGGGCCTAGAGATACCTCTCTGATACTCGGGGTGACAAATCCTAATCTTGATCTATGCCAACCCAACAAACACCTTTGGAGACAACTGTAGAGCATCTTTATAATTGCCGTGTTATGTTGTGGCGTTTGATAGCATACAAGGTGTTCCTCCGGTATTCGGGAGTTGTATAATCTCATAGTCAAAGGAATATGTATAAGTCATGAATAGAGCAATAGCAATAAAACTTAACAATCAATATGCTAAGCTAATGGGTGGGTCTTATCCATCACATCATTCTCCTAATCATGTGATCCCGTTCATCAAATGACAACAAATGTCTATGGTTAGGAAACTAAACCATCTTTGATTAACGATCTAGTCAAGTAGAGGCATACTAGGGACAGTTTGTTTTCTCTATGTATTCACACATGTATGAAGTTTCCGGTTAATACAATTCTAGCATGAATAATAAACATTTATGATGATATAAGGAAATATAAATAACTACTTTATTATTGCCTCTAGGGCATATTTCCTTCAGGTTCTAGGGTTAGAGAAGGTTAGGGGTTTGGAACCTCTGATCGCGATCCAATCACTACTGCAGGATGCTGCTAACGCGACACGATGATCGGAGACCCATTGAAACTGTGTGTGATGCATTCATCACAAACGGGGATGTAAAAAAACCGTGAAAAGGGTGCAAAACTTTTGCGATGGTTGTGCCAACAAACACGGTTCAGATTTTAGTTGCGTGTGTGATTCAGGGCACACGGTTAACCCATTTGAACTGTTTGCGATGAGGCGGAACAAGAGAAACAGGCAGCCATATCAATGTGTGTGCGATATACGACATACAGTTTGCTCCGATGAACTGTTTGCTATTAGGGAGTGCAACAGAAACGGTTAGCCAGATCAAGGTGTGTGTTATATAGGGCATACAGTTCACTCAGATGAACTGTTTTTGATTAGGGAACAGAACATAAATGGTTCAACTTAACTAGATGTGTGTGTGGCCCTGCTTTTAAAATTTCTACACAAGTTCTACAACAAACTCGGTGTGCCCTGGGTCAGCCTAATCTGGGACAACCACTATGATGGCAAAATTCCACACGCTGTTGACCCCATTGAGCCGTTCTGGTGGAAGGACATTCTCAAACTAACCCACATCTACCGTGGCATTTCTCACGTTCAAATAGTTGATGGCGCGTCGACACTTTTTTGGAAAGACCTCTGGCATGAAGAAGTTCTCCAAATCTCTCATCCTCGTGCTTTCTCTTTTACCATGCATGAGGATCTTTCTGTTGCCGAGATGATGAACTCTATGGACATGCATGGAACCTTTCACCTGCCTGTTTCACCCCTGGCCCTTAACGAGATCCAAGAAATCCAACGACAAACCACGTGGACCTCTCTGTCGACATCTCTACATGATGTTTGGCACTACTCTTGGGGGGGCACGCTTTACAAACCAAAGGTCTACTACAACAATTACTTCAGGGACGGGGATTCCCTTCAATCATTTCACCAACTTTGGAAGTCTAGATGCACTTTGAAAATCAAAGTTTTTGGTTGTCTCATGTTCCATGATAGACTCAACACACACTATATGTTGAAGAGGAGGCATTACAATATTTGCAACAATTTTAATTGCGGCCTCTTCAACCACCATGTCGAGGAGACAGTTGATCACATGATCTTCTCTTGCCCTTTTAGTCAAAGCTGCTAGGCAAGACTCAACATAGCTTGGCCAACTTTCTCCTGCCGTCTCGACCTTCTGCAGCACACAAAGGAAAGCTGGCCCAACCCATTCTTCTATGGAACATTCCTAACCGCAGCATGGAGTATTTGGAAGGAGAGAAACAACCAACACTTCAGAGGCCTGGCCCCCAGTATTGGATCTTGGCTCACACGGTTAAAGCAGCACATAGAGCTACTTTGGTCGCCTTGTGTACTTCTGTTGTATAGCATACTTTTCTTTTTGGAACTAGTGGAGAAGCCACACATTAGGTTTGGTTGCCTCCATATGTGATGTGTTGATATGTATATGTAAACCCCCCATTTATATAGATATATGATATTGCGGTAGGGGTTTTCCCCCTACTGTCTTCCCTAAAAAAACAAGATGTGTGTGATACGTGGCAAACAGCCAACTCGGATCAACTATTTGCGATGAGAAATTACTATTGGGGACTGTAGCAGAAATTTAAACTTTTCTACGCATCACCAAGATCAATCTATGGAGTAATCTAGAAACGAGGGGAAGGGCAGTGCATCTACATACCCTTGTAGATCGCTAAGCGGAAGCATTGCAAGAACGCAGTTGGTGGAGTCGTACACGCAGCGATTCAGATCGCGGTCCATTCTGATCTAAGCGTCGAACAACGGCGCCTCCGTGTTCAACACACGTACCTTAAGGCCTTAAGGCCCATCTGGACCTAGGGTTTGTCCCCTTCCCACTCTCCATGTGCCTTGGGCCTTGGTGGGGGACGCACCAGCCCACCTGGGGCTGGTCCCCTCCCATACTTGGCCCACGCAGCCTTCTAGGGCTGATGGCCCCACCTGGTGGACCCCCGGGACCCTCCCGGTGGTCCCGGAACGTACGTTACCGATAGCACCCGAAACTTTTCCTATGACCAAAACAGGACTTCCCATATATAAATCTTGACCTCCGGACCATTCCGGAACTCCTCGTGATGTACGGGATCTCATCCGGGACTCCAAACAACATTTGGTAACCGCATACATACTTTCCCTATAACCCTAGCATCATCGAACCTTAAGTGTGTCGACGATAAGGGCTCGGGAATAATGCAGATATGACTGAGACATCTCTCTAGTCAATAACCAACAGCGGGATCTGGATACCCATTTTGGCTCCCACATGTTCCACTATGATCTCATCGGATGAACCATGATGTCAAGGATTCAGTCAATCCCGTATACAATTCCCTTTGTCTACCGGTATAGTACTTGCCCAAGATTCGATCGTCGGTATCCCGATACCTTGTTCAATATCGTTACCAGCAAGTCTCTTTACTCGTTCTGTAACACATCATCCCGTGATCAACTCCTTGGTCACATTGTGCACATTATGATGATTTTCTACCGAGTGGGCCCAGAGATACCTCTCCATTTACACAGAGTGACAAATCCCAGTCTCGATTCGTGCCAACCCAACAGACACTTTCAGAGATACCCGTAGTGCACCTTTATAGCCACCCAGTTACGTTGTGGCGTTTGGTACACCCAAAGCATTCCTACGGTATCCAGGAGTTGCACAATCTCATGGTCTAAGGAAATGATACTTGACATTATAAAAGCTTTAGCAGACGAACTATACGATCTTGTGCTAGGCTTAGGATTGGGTCTTGTCCATCACATCATTCTCCTAATGATGTGATCCTGTTATCAACGACATCCAATGTCCATGGTCAGGAAACCGTAACCATCTATTGATCAACGAGCTAGTCAACTAGAGGCTTACTAGGGACATGGTGTTGTCTATGTATCCACACATGTATCTGAGTTTCCTATCAATACAATTCTAGCATGGATAATAAACGATTATCATGAACAAGGAAATATATATAATAATAACTAATTTATTATTGCCTCTAGGGCATATTTCCAATAGTCTCCCACTTGCACTAGAGTCAATAATCTAGTTCATATCGCTATGTGATTAACACTGAAGGTCACATCCCCATGTGACTAACACCCAAAGAGTTTACTAGAGTGAATAATCTAGTTCACATTACCATGTGATTAACACTCAATGAGTTCTGGGTTTCATCATGGTATGTTTTGAGAGATGTTATAGTCAACGGGTCTGAACCTTTTAGATCCATGTGTGCTTTACAAATCTCTATGTCATCTTGTAGATGCAGCTACCAAGCTCTACTTGGAGCTATTCCAAATAATTGTTCTACTATACGAATCCGGTTTAGTACTCAGAATCATCCAGATTAGTGTCAAAGATTGCATCGGTGTAATCCTTTACGACGAACTCTTTTACCACCTCCATAATTGAGAAAATTCCTTAGTCCACTAGTTACTAAGGATAACCTTGACCGTTGTCCTGTGATCCATTCCTAGATCACACTTGTACCCCTTCAGGTGCGATACACAACATAGCATACTTTAGAGCCTACGTCTAAAGCATAGGGGATGACCTTCGTCCTTTCTCTCTATTCTGCCGTGGTCAGGTCTTGAGTCTTACTCAACACTCATACCTTATAACACAGCCAAGAACTCCTTCTTTGCCGATCTATTTTTGAACTCCTTCAAAATCTTGTCATGGTATGTTTTCGTTTGAAAGTACCATTAAGCGATTTTGATCTATCCTTATAGATCTTGATGCTCAATGTTCAAGTAGCTTAATCCAGGTTTTCCATTGAAAAACACTTTTCAAATGACCCTACATGCTTTCCAGAAATTCTACATCATTTTTGATCAACAATATGTTAACAACATATACTCATCAAAAATTCTATAGTGCTCCCACTCACTTCTTTGGAAATACAAGTTTATCATAAACTTTGTATAAACCCAAAATCTTTGATCATCTCATCAAAGCGTTGAAGGAAATATGCCCTAGAGGCAATAATAATGTTATTATTTTATTTCCTTATATCATGATAAATGTTTATTATTCATGCTAGAATTGTATTATCCAGAAACATAATACTTGTGTGAATACATAGACAAAATAAAAGTCACTAGTATGCCTCTACTTGACTAGCTCGTTAATCAAAGATGGTTATGTTTCCTAACCATAGACGTGTGTTGTTACTTGATTAAAGGGATCACATCATTAGGAGAATAATATGATTGACATGACCCATTCCATTAGCTTAGCACCCGATCGTTTAGTATGTTGCTATTGCTTTATTCATGACTTATACATGTTCCTATGACTATGAGATTATGCAACTCCCGTTTGCCGGAGGAACACTTTGTGTGCTACCAAACGTCACAACGTAACTTGGTGATTATAAAGGAGCTCTACAGGTGTCTCCAAAGGTACATGTTGGGTTGGCGTATTTCGAGATTAGGATTTGTCACTCCGATTGTCGGAGAGGTATCTCTGGGCCCTCTCGGTAATGCACATCACTTAAGCCTTGCAAGCATTGCAACTAATCAGTTAGTTGCGAGATGATGTATTACGGAACGAGTAAAGAGACTTGCTGGTAACGAGATTGAACTAGGTATTGAGATACCGACGATCGAATCTCGGGCAAGTAACATACCGATGACAAAGGGAACAACGTATGTTGTTATGCGGTCTGACCAATAAAAGATCTTCGTAGAATATGTGGGAGCCAATATGAGCATCCAGGTTCCGTTATTGGTTATTGACCGGAGACATGTCTCGGTCATGTCTACATTGTTCTCGAACCTGTAGGGTCCACACGCTTAAGGTTTCGATGACAGTTATATTATGAGTTTATGAGTTTGGATATACCGAAGTTAGTTCGGAGTCCCGGATATGATCACGGACATAACGAGGAGTCTCGAAATAGTCGAGACATAAAGATTGATATATTGGACGGCTGTATTCGGACACCGGAAGTGTTCCGGGGAAGTTTCGGATAAAACCGGAGTACCGGGGGGTTACTGGAACCCCCCGGGGGGTTAATGGGCCTCATGGGCCTAAAGTGGAGAAGAGGAGAGGCAGCCAGGGCAGGCCGCGCGCCCCCTCTCCCCCTAGTCCGAATTGGACAAGGAGGGAGGGGCGGCGCCCCCCCTTTCCTTCCTCTCTTCTCTCTCTTCCTCCCCCCTCTCCTACTTGGACAAGGAAAGGGAGGGGAGTCCTACTCCCGGTAGGAGTAGGACTCCTTCTGCTCGCCTCCTACTAGGGCCGACCGCACCCCTCCTTGGCTCCTTTGTATACGGAGGCAGGGGGCACCCCTAGACACACAAGTTGATCCTCGTGATCGTTTTCTTAGCCGTGTGCGGTGCCCCCTTCTACCATAATCCTCGATAATATTGTAGTGGTGCTTAGACGAAGCCCTACGACAGTTGAACATCAAGATCGTCACCACGCTGTCATGCTCACGGAACTCTTCCCTGACACTTTGCTGGATCGGAGTCCGGGGATCGTCATCGAGCTGAACGTGTGCTGAAACTCGGAGGTGCCATAGTTTCGGTACTTGGATCGGTCGGATCGTGAAGACATATGACTACATCAACCGCGTTGATATAACACTTCCGCTGTCGGTCTACAAGGGTACGTAGATCACACTCTCCCCTCATTGCTATGCATCACCATGATCTTACGTGTGCGTAGGAATTTTTTTGAAATTACTACATTCCCCAATAGTGGCATCCGAGCCTAGGTTTTATGTCTTGATGTTATATGCACGAGTAGAACACAAGTGAGTTGTGGGCGATATAAGCCATACTGCTTACCAGCATGTCATACTTTGGTTCGGCGGTATTGTTGGACGAAGCGGCCCGGACCGACATTACGCGTACGCCTACGCGAGACTGGTTCTCCCGACGTGCTTTACACAAAGGTGGCTAGCGGGTGTCAGTTTCTCCAACTTTAGTTGAACCGAGTGTGGCTATGCCCAGTCCATGCGAAGGTTAAAACAGCACCAACATGACAAACTATCATTGTGGTTTTGATGCGTAGGTAAGATTGGTTCTTGCTTAAGCCCGTAGCAGCCACGTAAAACTTGCAACAACAAAGTAGAGGACGTCTAACTTGCTTTTCTAGGGCATGTTGTGACGTGATATGGCCAAGACATGATGCTAAATTTTATTGTATGAGATGATCATGTTTTGTAACCGAGTTATCGGCAACTGGCAGGAGCCATATGGTTGTTGCTTTATTGTATGCAATGCAATTGCACTGTAATGCTTTACTTTATCACTAAGCGGCAGCGATAGTCGTGGAAGCATAAGATTGGCGAGACGACAACGATGCTACGATGGTGATCAAGGTGTTGCGCCGGTGACGATGGTGATCATGACGATGCTTCAGAGATGGAGATCACAAGCACAAGATAATGATGACCATATCATATCATGATGATGCTTTGATTGATGGTAGCATTATAAGATGATCTCTCACTAAATTTCAAGATAAAAGTGTTCTCCCTGAGTATGCACCGTTGCCAAAGTTCGTTGTGCCAAGACACCATGTGATGATCGGGTGTGATAACCTCTACGTCCATCTACAACGGGTGCAAGCCAGTTTTGCACACGCAGAAAACTCAGGTTAAACTTGACGAGCCTAGCATATGCAGATATGGCCTCAGAACACTCAGATCGAAAGGTCGAGCGTGAATCATATAGTAGATATGATCAACATAGCGATGTTCACCATTGAAAAGTACTCCATTTCACGTGATGATCGGTTATGGTTTAGTTGATTTAGATCACGTAATCACTTAGAAGATTAGAGGGATGTCTTTCTAAGTGGGAGTTCTTAAGTAACATGATTAATTGAACTTAAATTTATCATGAACTTAGTACCTGATAGTATCTTGCTTGTTTATGTTTGATTGTAGATAGATGGCCCTTGCTGTTGTTCTATTGAATTTTAATGTGTTCCTTGAGAAAGCAAAGTTGAAAGTGTTGGGTTATGTAGTAATTTCAAAAAATTTCCTATGCACATGCAAGATCATGGTGATGATATAGCAACGAGGGGAGAGTGTTGTCTACGTACCCTCGTAGACCGAAGCGGAAGCGTTGACGCAACATAGAGGAAGTAGGCGTACGTCCTCCGGTTCAACCGATCCAAGTACCGTTACTCCGGCACCTCCGAGTTCTTGACACGCGTACAGCTCGATGACGCACCCTCGATCTCCGATCCAGCAGAGGCGCCGAGGGGGAGTTCCGTCAGCACGACGGCGTGGTGACGATCTTGATGTTCTCCTGTTGCAGGGCTTCGCCTAAGCACCGCTACAATATGACCGAGGTGTAATATCGTGGAGGGGGGCACCGCACACAGCTAAGGAACGATCAATGATCAACTTGTGTGTTCTAGGGTGCCCCCCTACCCCCGTATATAAAGGAGGGAGGGAGGAGGTGGCCGGCCCTAGGGGGGGCGCGCCATGAGGAGGGGGAAACCTACTCCAAGTAGGTTTCCCTCTCTTTTCCTTATCTTATTTGGATGGGGAAGGAAAGAGTACTGGTATTAGGAAGTAGTACTAGTAGTAGTAATAGGAAGAGGGGGAAGGAGAAAGGAAAGGGGGGGCCGGCCCCCCTCCCCAATTCGGATTGGGCTTGGGGGGGGGCGCCCCCCTCCCTTGCTCCTTCTCTCTTCCTCCTACATGGGCCCAATAAGGCCCATATACCTCCCGGGGGGTTCCGGTAACCTCCCAGGGCTCCAAACTTCTCCGGAACCTTTCCGGTGCCCAAATATATCCGTCCAATATATCAATCTGTATGTCTCGACCATTTCGAGACTCCTCGTCATGTCCGTAATCATATCTGGGACTCCGAACAACCTTCGGTACATCAAAATACATAAACTCATAATATAACTGTCATCGAAACCTTAAGCGTGCGGACCCTATGGTTCGAGAATGATGTAGACATGACTGAGACACATCTCTGGTCAATAACCAATAGCGGGACCTGGATGCCAATATTGGTTCCCACATATTCTACGAAGATCTTTATCGGTCAAACCGCATAACAACATACGTTGTTCCCTTTGTCATCGGTATGTTACTTGTCCGAGATTCGATCGTCGGTATCCAATACCTAGTTCAATCTCGTTATCGACAAGTCTCTTTACTCGTTCTGTAATACTTCATCTTATAACTAACTCATTAGTTACATGCTTGCAAGGCTTAGGTGATGAGTATTGCCGAGAGGGCCCAGAGATACCTCTCCGACAATCGGAGTGACAAAACCTAATCTCGAATTATGCTAACTCAACATGTACCTTCGGAGACACCTGTAGTACTCCTTTATAATCACCCAGTTACGTTGTGACATTTGGTAGTACCCAAAGTGTTCCTCCGGTAAACGGGAGTTACACAATTCTCATAGTTACAGGAACATGTATTAGTCATGAAGGAAGCAATAGCAGAATACTAAACGATCAAGTGCTAAGCTAACGGGATGGGTCATGTCAATCACCTCATTCTCCTAATGATGTGATCCCATTAATCAAATGACAACACATGTCAATGGTTAGGAAACATAACCATCTTTGATTAATGAGCTAGTCAAGTAGAGGCATACTAGTGACTATATGTTTGTCTATGTATTCACACATGTATCATGTTTCCGGTTAATACAATTCTAGCATGAATAATAAACATTTATCATGATATGAGGAAATAAATAATAACTTTATTATTGCCTCTAGGGCATATTTCCTTCAGTCTCCCACTTGCACTAGAGTCAATAATCTAGATTACATAGTAATGATTCTAACACCCATGGAGTCTTGGTGCTGATCATGTTTTGCTCGTGAGAGAGGCTTAGTCAACGGGTCTGCAACATTCAGATCCGTATGTATCTTGCAAATCTCTATGTCTCCCACTTGGACTTGGTCCCGAATGGAATTGAAGCGTCTCTTGATGTGCTTGGTCCTCTTGTGAAATCTGGATTCCTTTGCCAAGGCAATTGCACCAGTATTGTCACAGAAGATCTTCATTGGTCCCGATGCACTAGGTATGACACCTAGATCGGAAATGAACTCCTTCATCCAGACTCCTTCATTTGCTGCTTCAGAAGCAGCTATGTACTCCGCTTCACATGTAGATCCTGCCACGACTCTTTGTTTAGAACTGTACCAACTTACAGCTCCACCGTTTAATAAAAACACGTATCCGGTCTGTGATTTAGAATCGTCCGGATCAGTGTCAAAGCTTGCATCGACGTAACCATTTACGACTAGCTCTTTGTCACCTCCATATACGAGAAACATATCCTTAGTCCTTTTCAGGTATTTCAGGATGTTCTTGACCATTGTCCAGTGATCCACTCCTGGATTACTTTGGTACCTACCTGCCAAGCTTATTGCTAAGCATACGTCAGGTCTGGTACACAGCATTGCATACATGATAGAGCCTATGGCTGAAGCATAGGGAACATCTTTCATTTTCTCTCTATCTTCTGCTGTGGTCGGGCATTGAGTTTGACTCAACTTCACACCTTGTAGCACAGGCAAGAATCCTTTCTTTGCCTGATCCATTTTGAACCTTTTCAAAATTTTGTCAAGGTATGTACTATGTGAAAGTCCTATTAAGCGTCTTGATCTATCTCTATAGATCTTGATGCCCAATATGTAAGCAGCTTCACCGAGGTCTTTCATAGAAAAACTTTTATTCAAGTATCCCTTTATGCTACCCAGAAATTCTATATCATTTCCAATTAATAATATGTCATCAACATATAAAACTAGAAATGCTACAGAGCTCCCACTCACTTTCTTGTAAATACAGGCTTCTCCAAAAGTCTGTATAAAACCATATGCTTTGATCACACTATCAAAACGTTTATTCCAACTCCGAGATGCTTGCACCAGTCCATAAATGGAACGTTAGAGCTTGCACACTTTGTCAGCACCTTTTGGATCAACAAAACCTTCAGGTTGCATCATATACAACTCTTCTTCTAGAAATCCATTCAAGAATGCAGTCTTGACATCCATTTGCCAAATTTCATAATCATGAAATGCAGCAATAGGCAACATGATTCGGACAGACTTAAGCATCGCTACGGGTGAGAAAGTCTCATCGTAGTCAACCCCTTGAACTTGTCGAAAACCTTTTGCAACAAGTCGAGCTTTGTAGACAGTAACATTACCATCAGCGTCAGTCTTCTTCTTAAAGATCCATTTATTCTCAATGGCTTGCCGATCATCGGGCAAGTCAACCAAAGTCCATACTTTGTTTTCATACATGGATCCTATCTCAGATTTCATGGCCTCTAGCCATTTTGCGGAATCTGGGCTCATCATCGCTTCCTCATAGTTTGTAGGTTCATCATGGTCTAGTAACATGACTTCCAGAATAGGATTTCCGTACCACTCTGGTGCGGATCTTACTCTGGTAGTCCTACGAGGTTCAGTAGAAACTTGATCTGAAGTTTCATGATCAATATCATTAGCTCCTCACTAATTGGTGTAGTTGTCACAGGAACCGGTTCTTGTGATGAACTACTTTCCAATAAGGGAGTAGATACAGTTATCTCATCAAGTTCTATTTTCCTCCCACTCACTTCTTTTGAGAGAAACTCCTTCTCTAGAAAGGATCCAATTTTAGCAACGAAAATCTTGCCTTCAGATCTGTGATAGAAGGTGTACCCAATTGTCTCCTTTGGGTATCCTATGAAGACACATTTCTCCGATTTGGGTTCGAGCTTATCTGGTTGAAGTTTCTTCACATAAGCATCGCAGCCCCAAACTTTGAGAAACGACAACTTTGGTTTCTTGCCAAACCACAGTTCATAAGGCGTCGTCTCAACGGATTTTGATGGTGCCCTATTTAACATGAATGCGGCCGTCTCTAAAGCATAACCCCAAAACGATAGCGGTAAATCGGTAAGAGACATCATAGATCGCACCATATCAAGTAAAGTATGATTACGACGTTCGGACACACCATTTCGTTGTGGTGTTCCAGGTGGCGTGAGTTGCGAAACTATTCCACATTGTTTCAAATGTAAACCAAACTCGTAACTCAAATATTCTCCTCCACGATCAGATCGTAGAAACTTTATTTTCTTGTTACGATGATTTTCTACTTCACTCTGAAATTCTTTGAACTTTTCAAATGTTTCAGACTTGTGCTTCATCAAGTAGATATACCCATATCTGCTCAAATCATCTGTGAAGGTGAGGAAATAACGATATCCGCCACGAGCCTCAACATTCATCGGACCACATACATCTGTATGTATGATTTCCAACAAATCTGTTGCTCTCTCCATAGATCCGGAGAACGGTGTTTTGGTCATCTTGCCCATGAGGCACGGTTCGCAAGTACCAAGTGATTCATAATCAAGTGATTCCAGAAGTCCATCAGTATGGAGTTTCTTCATGCGTTTTACACCGATATGACCTAAACGGCAGTGCCACAAATATGTTGCACTATCATTATCAACTCTGCATCTTTTGGCTTCAACATTATGAATATGTGTATTACTACTATCGAGATTTAAAAAATAGACCACTCTTCAAGGGTACATGACCATAAAAGATATTACTCATATAAATAGAACAACCATTATTCTCTGATTTAAATGAATAACCGTCTCGCATCAAACAAGATCCAGATATAATGTTCATGCACAACGCAGGCACCAAATAACAATTATTCAGGTCTAAAACTAATCCCGATGGTAGGTGTAGAGGTAGCGTGCCGACCGCGATCACATCGACTTTGGAACCATTTCCCACGCGCATCGTCACCTCGTCCTTAGCTAATCTTCGCTTAATCCGTAGTCCCTGTTTCGAGTTGCAAATGTTAGCAACAGAACCAGTATCAAATACCCAGGTGCTACTGCGAGCATTAGTAAGGTACACATCAATAACATGTATATCACATATACCTTTGTTCACTTTGCCATCCTTCTTATCTGCCAAATACTTGGGGCAGTTCCGCTTCCAGTGTCCAGTCTGCTTGCAGTAGAAGCACTCAGTTTCAGGCTTAGGTCCAGACTTGGGTTTCTTCACTTGAGCAGCAACTTGTTTGCCATTCCTTTTGAAGTTCCCCTTCTTCTTCCCTTTGCCCCTTTTCTTGAAACCAGTGGTCTTGTTGACCATCAACACTTGATGCTCCTTTTTGATTTCTACCTCCGCGGCTTTCAGCATCGCGAAGAGCTCGGGAATAGTCTTGTTCATCCCTTGCATATTATAGTTCATCACAAAGCTCTTGTAGCTTGGTGGCAGTGATTGGAGAATTCTGTCAATGACGCTATCATCCGGAAGATTAACTCCCAGTTGAATCAAGTGATTATTATACCCAGACATTTTGAGTATATGCTCACTGACAGAACTGTTCTCCTTCATCTTGCAGCTGTAGAACTTATTGGAGACTTCATATCTCTCAATCCGGGCATTTGCTTGAAATATTAACTTCAACTCCTGGAACATCTCATATGCCCCATGACGTTCAAAACATCGTTGAAGACCCGGTTCTAAGCCGTAAAGCATGGCACACTGAACTATAGAGTAGTCATCAGCTTTGCTCTGCCAGACGTTCTTAACGTCGTCAGTTGCATCAGCAGCAGGCCTGGCACCCAGCGGTGCTTCCATGACGTAACTCTTCTGTGCAGCAATGAGGATAATCCTCAGGTTACGGACCCAGTCCGTGTAATTGCTACCATCATCTTTCAATTTTGTTTTCTCAAGGAATGCATTAAAATTCAACGGAACAACAACACGCGCCATCTATCTACAAACAAACATAGACAAGCAAAATACTATCATGTACTAAGTTCATGATAAATTTAAGTTCAATTAATCATATTATTAAAGAACTCCCACTTAGATAGACATCTCTGTAGTCATCTAAGTGATTACGTGATCCAAATCAACTAAACCATGTCCGATCATCACGTGAGATGGAGTAGTTTCAATGGTGAACATCTCTATGTTGATCATATCTACTATATGATTCACGCATGACCTTTCGGTCCCCGTGTTCCGAGGCCATATTTGTATATGCTAGGCTCGTCAAGTATAACCTGAGTATTCCGCGTGTGCAACTGTTTTGCACCCGTTGTATTTGAACGTAGAGCCTATCACACCCGATCATCACGTGGTGTCTCAGCACGAAGAACTTTCGCAACGGTGCATACTCAGGGAGAACACTTCTTGATAATTAGTGAGAGATCATCTTAAAATGCTACCGTCAATCAAAGCAAGATAAGATGCATAAAGGATAAACATCACATGCAATCAATATAAGTGATATGATATGGCCATCATCATCTTGTGCTTGTGATCTCCATCTTCGAAGCACCGTCGTGATCACCATCGTCACCGGCGCGACACCTTGATCTCCATCATAACATCGTTGTCGTTACGCCATCTATTGCTTCTACGACTATCGCTACCGCTTAGTGATAAAGTAAAGCAATTACAGGGCGTTTGCATTTCATACAATAAAGCGACAACCATATGGCTCCTGCCAGTTGCCGATAACTTCGGTTACAAAACATGATCATCTCATACAATAAAATATAGCATCATGTCTTGGCCATATCACATCACAACATGCCCTGCAAAAACAAGTTAGACGTCCTCTACTTTGTTGTTGCAAATTTTACGTGGCTGCTACGGGCTTAAGCAAGAACCGATCTCACCTACGCATCAAAACCACAACGATAGTTTGTCAAATAGACTCCATTTTAACCTTCACAAGGACCGGGCGTAGCCACACTCGGTTCAACTAAAGTGAGAGAGACAGACACCCGCCAGCCACCTTTAAGCACGAGTGCTCGTAACGGTGAAACCAGTCTCGCGTAAGCGTACGCGTAATGTCGGTCCGGGCCGCTTCATCTCACAATACCGCTGAACCAAAGTATGACATGCTGGTAGGCAGTATGACTTATATCGTCCACAACTCACTTGTGTTCTACTCGTGCATATAACATCAACGCATAAAACCTGGCTCGGATGCCACTGTTGGGTTATGTAGTAATTTCAAAAAATTTCCTACGCACATGCAAGATCGTGGTGATGATATAGCAACGAGGGGAGAGTGTTGTCTACGTACCCTCATAGACCGAAGCAGAAGCGTTGACGCAACTTAGAGGAAGTAGTCGTACGTCCTTCGGTTCAACCGATCGAAGTACCGTTACTCTGGCACCTCCGAGTTCTTGACACGCGTACAGCTCGATGACGCACCCTCGATCTCCGATCCAGCAGAGGCGCCGGGGGGGAGTTCCGTCAGCACGACGGCGTGGTGACGATCTTGATGTTCTCCTGTTGCAGGGCTTCGCCTAAGCACCGCTACAATATGACCGAGGTGTAATATCGTGGAGGGGGGCACCGCACACGGCTAAGGAACGATCAATGATCAACTTGTGTGTTCTAGGGTGCCCCCCTACCCCCGTATATAAAGGTGGGAGGGAGGAGGTGGCCGGCCCTAGGGGGGCACGCCATGAGGAGGGGGAAACCTACTCCAAGTAGGTTTCCCTCTCTTTTCCTTATCTTATTTGGATGGGGAAGGAAAGAGTACTAGTATTAGGAAGTAGTACTAGTAGTAGTAATAGGAAGAGGGGGAAGGAGAAAGGAAAGGGGGGCCGGCCCCCCTCCCCAATTCGGATTGGGCTTGGGGGGGGGCGCCCCCCTCCCTTGCTCATTCTCTCTTCCTCCTACATGGGCCCAATAAGGCCCATATACCTCCCGGGGGGTTCCGGTAACCTCCCGGGGCTCCAAACTTCTCCGGAACCTTTTTGGTGTCCAAATATATCCATCCAATATATCAATCTTTATGTCTCGACCATTTCGAGACTCCTCGTCATGTCCGTAATCATATCTGGGACTCCGAACAACCTTCGGTACATCAAAATACATAAACTCATAATATAACTGTCATCGAAACCTTAAGCGTGCGGACCCTACGGTTCGAGAACGATGTAGACATGACTGAGACACATCTCTGGTCAATAACCAATAGCGGGACCTGGATGCCCATATTGGTTCCCACATATTCTACGAAGATCTTTATCGGTCAAACCGCATAACAACATACGTTGTTCCCTTTGTCATCGGTATGTTACTTGTCCGAGATTTGATCGTCGGTATCCAATACCTAGTTCAATCTCGTTATCGACAAGTCTCTTTACTCATTCTGTAATACTTCATCTTATAACTAACTCATTAGTTACATGCTTGCAAGGCTTAGGTGATGAGTATTGCCGAGAGGGCCCAGAGATACCTCTCCGACAATCGGAGTGACAAAACCTAATCTCGAATTATGCTAAGTCAACATGTACCTTCGGAGACACCTGTAGTACTCCTTTATAATCACCCAGTTACGTTGTGACGTTTGGTAGTACCCAAAGTGTTCCTCCGGTAAACGGGAGTTACACAATTCTCATAGTTACAGGAACATGTATAAGTCATGAAGGAAGCAATAGCAGAATACTAAACGATCAAGTGCTAAGCTAACGGGATGGGTCATGTCAATCACCTCTATCTCCTAATGATGTGATCCCATTAATCAAATGACAACACATGTCAATGGTTAGGAAACATAACCATCTTTGATTAATGAGCTAGTCAAGTAGAGGCATACTAGTGACTATATGTTTGTCTATGTATTCACACATGTATCATGTTTCCGGTTAATACAATTCTAGCATGAATAATAAACATTTATCATGATATGAGGAAATAAATAATAACTTTATTATTGCCTCTAGGGCATATTTCCTTCAGAAAGATGATGGTAGCAATTACACGGACTGGGTCTGTAACTTGAGGATTATCCTCATTGCTGCAAAGAAGAATTACATCCTGGAAGCACCGCTGGCTGCCAGGCCTGCTGCTGGAGCAACACCAGATGTTATGAACGTCTGGCAGCAAAGCAGATGACTACTCGATAGTTCAGTGTGCCATGCTTTACGACTTAGAATCGGGACTTCAACGACATTTTGAACGTCATGGAGCATATGAGATGTTCCAGGAGTTGACGTTAATATTTCAAGCAAATGCCCGGATTAAGAGATATGAAGTCTCCAATAAATTTTATAGCTGCAAGATGGAGGAGAACAGTTCTGTTAGTGAGCATATACTCAAAATGTCTAGGTATAATAATCACTTGATTCAATTGGGAGTTAATCTTCCATAAGATTGCTTCATTGACAGAATTCTCCAATCACTGCCACCTAGCTACAAGAGCTTCGTGATGAACTATAATATGCAAGGGATGAATAAGAGTGTTCCCGAGCTCTTCGCAATGCTAAAAGTTGCGGAGGTAGAAATCAAAAAGGAGCATCAAGTGTTGATGGTCAACAAGACCACTGGTTTCAAGAAAAAGGGCAAAGGGAAGAAGAAGGGGAACTTCAAAAAGAGCAGCAAGCAAGTTGCTGCTCAAGAGAAGAAACCCAAATCTAGACCTAAGCCTGAAACTGAGTGCTTCTACTGCAAGCAGACTGGTCATTGGAAGCGGAACTGCCCGAAGTATTCGGCGGGTAAGAAGGATGGCAAGGTGAACAAAGGTATATGTGATATACATGTTATTCATGTGTACCTTACTAGAGCTCACAGTAGCACCTGGGTATTTGATACTGGTTCTGTTCCTAATATTTGCAACTCGAAACAGGGACTACGGATTAAGCGAACACTCGCGAAGGACGAGGTGACGATGCGCGTAGGAAATGGTTCCAAAGTCGATGTGATCGCAGTCGGCACGCTACCTCTATATCTACCATCGGGATTAGTATTAGACCTAAATAATTGTTATTTGGTGCCAACGTTGAGCTTGAACATTATATCTGGATCTTGTTTGATGCGAGACGGTTATTCATTTAAATCAGAGAATAATGGTTGTTCTATTTATATGAGTAATATCTTTTATGGTCATGCACCCTTGAAGAGTGGTCTATTTTTTATGAATCTTGATAGTAGTGATACACATATTCATAATGTTGAAGCCAAAATATGCAGAGTTCATAATGATAGTGCAACTTATTTGTGGCACTGCCGTTTAGGTCATATCAGTGTAAAACGCATGAAGAAACTCCATACTGATGGACTTTTGGAACCACTTGATTATGAATCACTTGGTACTTGCGAACCGTGCCTCATGGGCAAGATGACTAAAACACCGTTCCCCGGTACTATGGAGAGAGCAACAGATTTTTTGGAAATCATACATACAGATATATGTGGTCCAATGAATGTTGAAGCTCGTGGCGGATATCATTATTTTCTCACCTTCACAAATGATTTAAGCAGATATGGGTATATCTACTTAATGAAACATAAGTCTGAAACATTTGAAAAGTTCAAAGAATTTCAGAGTGAAGTTGAAAATCATCGTAACAAGAAAATAAAGTTTCTATGATCTGATCGTGGAGAATATTTGAGTTACGAGTTTGGTCTACATTTGAAACAATGCGGAATAGTTTCGCAACTCACGCCACCCGGAAAACCACAGCGTAATGGTGTGTCCGAACGTTGTAATCGTACTTTACTTGATATGGTACGATCAATGATGTCTCTTACAGATTTACCGCTATCATTTTGGGGTTATGCTCTAGAGATAGCCGAATTCACGTTAAATAGGGCACCATCAAAATCCGTTGAGACGACGCCTTACGAATTGTGGTTTGGCAAGAAACCAAAGTTGTCATTTCTGAAAGTTTGGGGCTGCGATGCTTATGTGAAGAAACTTCAACCTGATAAGCTCGAACCCAAATCGGAGAAATGTGTCTTCATAGGATACCCAAAAGAGACTGTTGGGTACACCTTCTATCACAGATCCAAAGGCAAGACATTTGTCGCTAAGAATGTATCCTTTCTAGAGAAGGAGTTTCTCTCGAAAGAAGTGAGTGGGAGGAAAGTAGAACTTGATGAGGTAACTGTACCTACTCCCTTATTGGAAAGTAGTTAATCACAGAAATCTGTTTCTGTGACACCTACACCAATTAATGAGGAAGCTAATGATAATGATCATGAAACTTCAGAACAAGTTACTACTGAACCTCGTAGATCAACCAGAGTAAGATCCGCACCAGAGTGGTACGGTAATCCTGTTCTGGAAGTCATGCTCCTAGATCATGATGAACCTACAAACTATGAAGAAGCGATGGTGAGCCCAGATTCCGCAAAATGGCTAGAAGCCATGAAATCTGAGATGGGATCCATGTATGAGAACAAAGTGTGGACTTTGGTTGAATTGCCCAATGATCGGCAAGCAATTGAGAATAAATGGATCTTCAAGAAGAAGACTGACACTGACGATAAAGTTACTGTCTACAAAGCTCGACTTGTCGCAAAATGTTTTCGACAAGTTCAAGGGATTGACTACGATGAGACCTTCTCACCCGTAGCGATGCTTAAGTCTGTCCGAATCATGTTAGCAATTGCCGCGTTTTATGATTATGAGATTTGGCAGATGGATGTCAAAACTACGTTCCTAAATGGATTTCTGGAAGAATAGTTGTATATGATGCAGCCGGAAGGTTTTGTCGATCCAAAGAGAGCTAACAAAGTGTGCAAGCTTCAGCGATCCATTTATGGACTGGTGCAAGCCTCTCGGAGTTGGAATAAACGCTTTGATAGTGTGATCAAAGCATTTGGTTTTGTACAGACTTTTGGAGAAAGTGAGTGGGAGCTCTGTAGCATTTCTGATATTATATGTAGATGACATATTACTAATCGGAAATGATATAGAATTTCTGGATAGCATAAAAGGATACTTGAATAAGAGTTTTTCAATGAAAGACCTCGGTGAAGCTGCTTACATATTAGGCATTAAGATCTATAGAGATAGATCAAGACGCTTAATTGGACTTTCACAAAGCACATACCTTGACAAAGTTTTGAAAAAGTTCAAAATGGATCAACCAAAGAAAGGATTCTTGCCTGTGTTACAAGGTGTGAAATTGAGTAAGACTCAATACCCGACCAATGCAGAAGATAGAGAGAAAATGAAAGATGTTCCCTATGCTTCAGCCATAGGCTCTATCATGTATGCAATGTTGTATACCAGACCTGATGTGTGCCTTGCTATAAGTCTAGCAGGAAGGTACCAAAGTAATCCAGGAGTGGATGACTGGATAGCAGTCAAGAACATCCAGAAATACCTGAAAAGTACTAAGGATATGTTTCTCATATATGGAGGTGAAAAAGAGCTCATCGTAAAGGGTTACGTTGATGCAAGCTTTGACACTGATCCGGACGATTCTAAATCACAAACCAGATACGTGTTTATATTAAACGGTGGAGCTGTCAGTTGGTGCAGTTCTAAACAAAGCGTTGTGGCGGGATCTACATGTGAAGCGGAGTACATAGTTGCTTCGGAAGCAGCAAACGAAGCAGTCTGGATGAAGGAGTTCATATCCGATCTAGGTGTCATACCTAGTGCATCGGGTCCAATGAAAATCTTTTGTGACAATACTGGTGCAATTGCCTTGGCAAAGGAATCCAGATTTCACAAGAGAACCAAGCACATCAAGAGACGCTTCAATTCCATCCGGGATCTAGTCCAGGTGGGAGAGATAGAGATATGCAAGATACATACGGATCTGAATGTTGCAGACCCATTGACTAAGCCTCTTCCATGAGCAAAACATGATGAGCAGCAGAACTCCATGGGTGTTTGAATCATTACCGTGTAATCTAGATTATTAACTCTAGTGCAAGTGGGAGACTGAAGGAAATATGCCCTAGAGGCAATAATAATGTTATTATTTTATTTCCTTATATCATGATAAATGTTTATTCATGCTAGAATTGTATTATCCGAAAACATAATACTTATGTGTATACATAGACAAACTAAAAGTCACTAGTATGCCTCTACTTGACTAGCTCGTTAATCAAAGATGGTTATGTTTCCTAACCATAGACATGTGTTGTTACTTGATTAACGGGATCACATCATTAGGAGAATGATATGATTGACATTACCCATTCCATTAGCTTAGCACTCGATCGTTTAGTACGTTGCTATTGCTTTCTTCATGACTTATACATGTTCCTATGACTATGAGATTATGCAACTCCCGTTTGCCGGAGGAACACTTTGTGTGCTACCAAATGTCACAACGTAACTGGGTGATTATAAAGGAGCTCTACAGGTGTCTCCAAAGGTACATGTTGGGTTGGCCTATTTCGAGATTAGGATTTGTCACTCCGATTGTCGGAGAGGTATCTCTGGGCCCTCTCAGTAATGCACATCACTTAAGCCTTGCAAGCATTGCAACTAATGAGTTAGTTGCGAGATGATGTATTACGGAACGGGTAAAGAGACTTGCCGGTAACGAGATTGAACTAGGTATTGAGATACCGACGATCGAATCTCGGGCAAGTAACATACCGATGACAAAGGGAACAACATATGTTGTTATGCGGTCTGACCGATAAAAGATCTTCGTAGAATATGTGGGAGGCAATATGAGCATCCAGGTTCCGCTATTGGTTATTGACCGGAGACATGTCTCGGTCATGTCTACATTGTTCTCGAAACCGTAGGGTCCGCACGCTTAAGGTTTCGATGATAGTTATATTATGAGTTTATGAGTTTTGATGTACCGAAGTTAGTTCGGAGTCCCGGATATGACCAAAAACATAACGGGGAGTCTCGAAATAGTCGAGACATAAAGATTGATATATTGGACGGCTATATTCGGACACCGGAAGTGTTCGGGGGAAGTTTCGGATAAAACCGGAGTACCGGGGGGTTAGCGAAACCCCCGGGGAGGTTAATGGGCCTCATGGGCCTAAAGTGGAGAAGAGGAGAGGCAGCCAGGGCAGGCCACACGCCCCCTCTCCCCTAGTCCGAATTGGACAAGGAGGGAGGGGCGGCGCCCCCCCCTTTCCTTCCTCTCTTCTCTCTCTTCCTTCCCCCTCTCCTACATGGACAAGGAAAGGGAGGGGAGTCCTACTCCTGGTAGGAGTAGGACTCCTCCTGCTCGCCTCCTACTAGGGCCGACCGCACCCCTCCTTGGCTCCTTTATATACGGAGGCAGGGGGCACCCCTAGACACACAAGTTGATCCTCGTGATCGTTTTCTTAGCCGTGTGCGGTGCCCCCTTCCACCATAATCCTCGATAATATTGTAGTGGTGCCTAGGCGAAGCCCTACGACAGTTGAACATCAAGATCGTCACCACGCTGTCATGCTGACGGAAGTCTTCCCCGACACTTTGCTAGATCGGAGTCCGGGGATCGTCATCGAGCTGAACCTGTGCTGAAACTCAGAGGTGCCGTAGTTTCGGTGCTTGGATCGGTCGGATCGTGAAGACGTATGACTACATCAACCGCGTTGAAATAACGCTTCCGCTGTCGGTCTATAAGGGTACATAGATCACACTCTCCCCTCGTTGCTATGCATCACCATGATCTTGCGTGTGCGTAGGACTTTTTTTGAAATTACTACGCTCCCCAACAAGCGTACATTCCAACTCCAAGATGCTTACTCCAGTCCTTAGAAGGATTGCTGGAGCTTTGCATACTTGTCAACATCTTTCAGGATTGACAAAACCTTCTGGTTGTATCACATACAACCTTTCCTGAAGAAAAACGTCGAGGAAACAATGTTTGACATCCTATCTGCAAGATTTCATAAATAATGCAGTAGTTGCTAACATAATTCCAACAGACTCTTAGCATCGCTACGAGTGAGAAAGTCTCATCGTAGTCAACTCCTTGAACTTGTCGGAAAAAATCTTAACGACAAGTCGAGCTTTCTTAATGGTGATACTTACCATCATTGTCAGTCTTCCTTTTAAAATCCATCTGCACCTAACAGCCTTACGACCATCAAGTAGTTCTTTCAAAGTCTATACTTTGTTTTATACATGGATCCTCTCTCGGATTTTATGGCCTCGAGCCATTCGTCAGAATCCGGGCCCACCATCGCTTCTCCATAGCTCGTAGGTTCATTGTTGTCTAGCAACATGACTTCCAAGACAGGATTACTTAGCACTCTCAAGTAGTATGCATCCTTGTCAACCTATGAGTTTGGTAGTGACTTGATCCGAAGTTTCATGATCACTATCATAAGCTTCCACTTCAATTGGTGTAGGTGCCACAGGAACAACTTCCTGTGCCCTGCTACACACTAGTTGAAGTGATGGTTCAATAACCTCATCAAGTCTCCACCATCCTCCCACTCAATTCTTTCGAGAGAAACTTTTCCTCGAGAAAGGACCCATTTCTAGAAACAATCACTTTTGCTTCCGGATCTGAAATAGGAGGTATACCCAACTATTTTTGGGTATTCTATGAAGATGCATTTATCTGCTTTGGGTTCGAGCCTATCGGCCTGAACTTTTTCACATAAGCATCGCAGCCCCAAACTTTTATGAATCGACAACTTAGGTTTCTCTAAACCATAGTTCATACGGTGTCGTCTCAACGGAATTGTGTGGTGCCCTATTTAAAGTGAATGCGGTTGTCTCTAATGCCTAACCCATAAATGATAGTGGTAATTCGATAAGAGACATCATGTTATGCACCATATCCAGTAGGGTGCAGTTATGATGTTTGGACACACCATCACACTATGGTGGTCCAGGCGGTATTAGTTGTGAAGCAATTTCCACAATGTCTTAATTGTGTGCCAAACTCGTAACTCAGATATTCATCTCTATGATCATATCATAGACATTTTATCATCTTGTCACGACGATCTTCAACTTCACTCTGAAATTACTTGAACCTTTCAATAATTCAGACTTGTGTTTCATCAAGTAAATATACTCAGCATCTACTCAAATCATGTGTGAAGTAAGAACATAACGATATCCACTTCGTGCCTCAGCACTCATTGGACTGCACACATCAAAATGTATTACTTCCAGCAAGTTGCTTTCTTGTTCCATCTTACTTAAAACGAGGCCTTTCAGTCATCTTGCCATGTGGTATGATTTGCATGTCTTAAGTGATTCAAAATCAAGTGAGTCCAAAGATCCATCATCATGGAGCTTCTTCATGCGTTTTATACCAACATGAATCAAAAGGCAGTGCCACAAGTATGTGGTACTATCATTACTATCTTATATCTTTTGGCATGAACATGTGTATCACTATGATCGAGATACAATAAACCATTTATTTTTAGGCGCAAGACCATTGAAGGTATCATTCAAGTAAACAGAGTAACCATTATTCTCCTTAAATGAATAATCGTATGGCGATAAACATAATCCAATCATGTCTATGCTCAACACAAACACCAAATAACAATTATTTAGGTTCTAACACCAATCTCGATGGTAGAGGGAGCGTGCGATGTTTGATCACATCAACCTTGGAAACACTTCCAACATATCGTCATCTCACCTTTAGCTAGTCTCTGTAGCCTTTTATTTCGAGTTACTAACGCTTAGCAACCGAACCGGTATTAAATACCCTGGTCCTACTAGGAGTACTAGTAAAGTACACAATAATATGACGTATATCCAAAATACCTCTGTCAACCTTGCCAGCCTTCTCATCTACCAAGTATCTAGGGTAGTTCTGCTTCAGTGACCGTTCCCCTCATTACAGAAGCACTTAGTCTCAGGTTTGGTTCAACCTTGGGTTTCTTCACTAGAGCAGCAACTTTTTGCCGTCTCATGAAGTATCCCTTCTTTCCCTTGCCCTTCTTGAAACTAGTGGTTTAGCTAACCATCAACAATTGATGCTCCTACTTGATTTCTACTTTCACGATGTCAAACATCGTGAATTTCTCAAGGATCATCATGTCTATCCCTGATTTGTTATAGTTCATCACCAAGCTCTAACAGCTTGGTGGCAGTGACTATGGAGAACTATCACTATCTCATCTGGAAGATTAACTCCCACTCAATTCAAGCGATTGTAGTACTTAGACAATCTGAGCAGATGCTCAACGATTGAGCTTTTCTCCCTTAGTTTGCAGGCTTAAGAAACTTGTCAGAGGTCTCATACGTCTTGACGTGGGCACTAGTCTGAAATCGGAATTTCAGTCTTTGGAACATTTCATATGTTCTGCGACGTTTCAAAAAACATCTTTGTAGCCACAATTCTAAACCGTTAGCATTACGCACTGAACTATCATGTAGTCATCAAAAACGTGTATGTCAGATGTTTCCCAACATCTACAGACATTGCTTGAGGTTCAACATACTGAGCGGTGCATAAAGGACATAGCCCTTCTGTGCAGCAATGAGGACAATCCTTAGTTCACGGACTTAGTCCGCATAATTGCTACTGTCAACTCTCAACTAAATTTTCACTAGGAACATATCTAAAATAGTAGAACCAAAGCGTGAGCTATGACATAATTTGCAAAGACCTTTTGACTATGTTCATGATAATTAAGTTCATCTAATCAAATTATTCAATGAACTCCCACTTAGATAGGCATCCCTCTAGTCATCTAAGTGATACATGATCTAAGTCAACTAGGCCGTGTCCGATCATCACGTGAGATGGACTAGTCATCATCGGTGAACATCTTCATGTTGATCGTATCTTCTATACGACTCATGTTCGACCTTTCGGTCTTCCATGTTCCGAGGCCATGTCTGTACATGCTAGGCTCGTCAAGTCAACCTAAGTGTATTGCGTGTGTAAATCTGGCTTGCACCCGTTGTATTCGAACGTTAGAATCTATCACATCCGATCATCACGTGGTGCTTCGAAACAACGAACCTTCGCAACGGTGCATAGTTAGGGGGAACACTTTCTTGAAATTATTGCGAGGGATCATCTTATTTATGCTACCGTTGTTCTAAGCAAATAAGATGTCAACATGACAAACATCACATGCAAATCATAAAGTGACATGATATGGCCAATATCATCTTGCGCCTTTGATATCCATCTTCGAGGCACGGCATGAACACCATCGTCACCGGCATGACACCATGATCTCCATCATCATGATCTCCATCATTGTGTCTTCATGAAGTTGCCTCACCAACTATTACTTCTACTACTATGGCTAATGGTTAGCAATAAAGGAAAGTAATTACATGGCGTTTTCATTGACATGCAGGTCATAAATAAATTTAGACAACTCCTATGGCTCCTGCCGGTTGTCATACTCATCGACATGCAAGTCGTGATTCCTATTAGAAGAACATGATCAATCTCACACATCACATATATCATTCATCACATCCTGTTGTCCATATCACATCACATAGCATACCCTGCAAAAACAAGTTAGACGTCCTCTAATTGTTGTTGCATGTTTTATGTGGCTGCTATGGGTTTCTAGCAAGAACGTTTCTTACCTACGCAAAAACACACGGTGATATGTCAATTGCTATTTACCCTTCATAAGGACCCTTTTCATCGAATCCAATCCGACTAAAGTGGGAGAGATAGACACCAGCCAGTGACCTTATGCATCAAGTGCATGTCAGTCAGTGGAACCAGTCTCACGTAAGCGTACGTGTAAGGTCGGTCCGGGCCGGTTCATCCCACAATGCCGCCGAATCAAGATAAGACTAGTAAGGTCAAGAAAATTGAACAAATAATCGCCCACAAGTACTTCATGTTCTACTCGTGCATAGAATCTACGCATAGACCTAGCTCATGATGCCACTGTTGGGGATCGTAGCAGAAATTTAAAATTTTCTACGCATCACCAAGATCAATCTATGGAGTAATCTAGCAACGAGGGGAGGGGGAGTGCATCTACATACCCTTGTAGATCACTAAGTGGAAGCGTTGCAAGAATGCAGTTGGTGGAGTCGTACATGCAGCGATTCAGATCGCGGTCGATTCCGATCTAAGCGCCGAACAACGGCGCCTCCGCGTTCAACACACGTATAGCCCGGTGATGTCTCCCGCGCCTTGATCCAGCAAGGAGAGAGGGAGAGGTTGGGGAAGACTCCGTCCAGAAGCAGCACGACAGCGTGGTGATGGTGGAGGAGCGCGGGACTCCAGCAGGGCTTCGCCGTGCACTACGAGAGACGAGGAGTGAGAAAGGTAGGGCTGCGCCAAGATCAAATCATGTGTTGGGCAGCCCCAATACCTCAAGTATATATAGGAGAAGGGGAGGGGCTGCGCCCCCATATAGGGTTCCATCCCTAGGGGTGGCGACAGCCCCCAAAACCCATCTAGGGTGCGGCCAAGGGGGAAAGAGAGGGGGGCGCCCTAGGGTGGGCCTTAAGGCCCATCTGGATCTAGGGTTTGCACCCTTCCCACTCTCCACGCGCCTTGGGCCTTGGTGGGGGGCGCACCAGCCCACCTGGGGCTGGTCCCCTCCCACACTTGGCCCACGCAGCCTTCTCGGGCTGGTGGCCCCACCTGGTGGACCCCCGGGACCCTCCCGGTGGTCCCGGTACATTACCAATAGCACCCGAAACTTTTCCGGTGACCAAAATAGGACTTACCATATATAAATCGTTAACTCCGGACCATTCCGGAACTCCTCGTGACGTTCGGGTTCTCATCCGGGACTCCGAAAAACATTCGGTAACCGCGTACATACTTTCCCTATAACCCTAGTGTCATCGAACCTTAAGTGTGTAGACCTACGGGCTCGGGAATAATGCAGACATGACTGAGACATCTCTCAGGTCAATAACCAACAGCGGGATCTGGATACCTATGTTGGCTCCCACTTGTTCCACGATGATATCATCGGATGAACCACGATGTCAAGGATTCAGTCAATCCCGTATACAATTCCCTTTGTCTAACGGTATAGTACTTGCCCGAGATTCGATCGTCGGTATCCCGATACCTTGTTCAATCTCGTTACCGGCAAGTCTCTTTACTCGTTCTGTAACACATAATCCCGTGATCAACTCCTTGGTCACATTGTGCACATTATGATGATGTCCTACCGAGTGGACCCAAAGATACCTATCCATTTACACGGATTGAAAAATCCCAGTCTCGATTCGTGCCAACCCAACAGACACTTTTGGAGATACCCGTAGTGCACCTTTATAGCCACCTAGTTACGTTGTGGCATTTGGTACACCCAAAGCATTCCTACGGTATCCGGGAGTTGCACAATCTCATGGTCTAAGGAAATGATACTTGACATTAGAAAAGCTTTAGCAGACAAACTATACGATCTTGTGCTAGGCTTAGGATTGGGTCTTGTCCATCACATCATTCTCCTAATGATGTGATCCCGTTATCAACGACATCCAATGTCCATGGTCAGTAAACCGTAACCATCTATTAATCAACGAGCTAGTCAACTAGAGGCTTACTAGGGACATGGTGTTGTCTATGTATCCACACATGTATCTGAGTTTCCTATCAATACAATTCTATCATGGATAATAAATGATTATCATGAACAAGGAAATATATATAATAATAACTAATTTATTATTGCCTCTAGGGCATATTTCCAACAATTACAACATAGATGGTTAATATAGTTAGTTCGTGTGTGATTCTATGTGTACAAAAAACTTTGAAAAATGCAAACTAGTTGCTTGTGGTGGCTAGGAGTATCGCAGATAATGCGTCTACGAGTACTCGTGTGCGATGATTAGTAAGTTACAAATATGTTTCCTTCTGTTAACACTTGTGTGATAAATAACACGTGGCACCGGATACGGTATTCGAGTTGTGTGTGTGCTCCACTTAGTATTCCCCCGCTCCAGCGAATGCTTCCCGTGCTCCACATGGGTGAATTGTGAAAATTCATGCGTGTTCCCTCACCTGTTTCCCACGACCGGACAACGGCTTGCTGCATATAACCCAGGCGGCAACACACCGCCACGACATTCTGCCCAGAACTAGTCCTCACCCATCTACCATTAGTTATTCCAAGCATGCCAGGCAACGACCAAAGCTTCGAAGTCGATGCCTACCCGCGTTACATCTTTGGCGAGGAGAACGAGCCGGAGCAGGTCGGGGAGCAAGAGCTTCATTGGCCAGTGCAGGCACCATGGCCCATCGGCAGTGATATTGGCATGACAGTCCTTGGGAGCACAATCGACATATTGCAGAGGAGGTGTGGTGAGCAGTTTGCCATCCACGACCCACCCGAAGAGCCGCCATCACCAGTGCTCATTGAGAGCCTGATGCCCCGCAAGGAATGGGCAGAAGACCTTTGCGATTCAGTCAAGACAAAGGCAGCATGCGGCTTCATCATTACCCGTGTCAGCCATGTCAACCTCGATCCTGATGATGTGGTGGCCAGGCTTGAGCGCATCCTTGGCAGAGTTAACGTCCCCGACAAAGTAGAACATCACCAACGTGATATCTTGAGGATGCAGGTGATGGATGGAATTTGCTACCAGGCTAGAGACATGGAAAATGAGCGGTTCCGCGGAGTTGTCATGCATGTGATTGCACGCTGTCAAGCTCTTCTGGAAGAGGCCCAGCACCCCCAAGAGCCTCCCAGCGCCAGTAGCTCCATAGGCGGAGGCGGGTCGGAACACTTGGAGTGAACGGCGGCAAGTGTGCCATGCTGATCATGGAGTCCGAGAAGACCATCGTTGGAAGGCCGCCAGCTTAGACTTTTAGCTTATATTTTATTATAATTGTGTGCATATGTAGGTCATGAGTTTTCTAGGCCTTGCCGCATGGGGCATTTTAAATTATCCTGAATATGTAAGACAATCATTAAGAATTATTAACCATTGCCATTGTAATTTGCCTCAACGACGAGCAGAGCGCATAGGGACGCCAGAGCGGAGCGCGCCGCGGCCGCCTCAATGGTGAGCAACCACGTTGTCAACCTTCTGCCATAAATAAATTTTGACCTTGTTTCTCGTCACATTGCAGATTACGATGCAATAAGTAATTGCAAATCTGTTCACATCTATCAAACTAATATATGTTCACACTTAGCACCGGGATATAAAAACTACCCACTCGAAAATTACTTCACAGTTCATCTCCTCATTACCCACAAAACTGGTCTTTCCTGTCAAGTCATTCTGCCATGACCGGTAGGAGGAGTTTAGGGTGGACATATAATCGTGCAGCAAAGACAAAGGCCGTGGAAGCACTAGAGAGGTCCCGCCGTGAAGCCGCAACCGCAACAGAGATGTCCCGGCGCACCGCATAGCCCTTGAACAAGCTCTCACGGGCACACGAGGGCTCACACAAGTGCATTCGCGGCGTCGACCATCACGACGAGCCAGCATTCCTAAAGTCCTTCGCCAGCGACGACGGCATTCTCGCTGGCATCACTACGTAGAAGAAGCTGGTCGACGCCTTGATGAAGCTGCTCAAGATCAGCGATGCCTCGGTTGGCAAGGCGACCGGCCTCGTCGAGCAACTTATGGTTGACAATGCGAAGCCCCTGAAGTTGCTTGTCGAAAAGGAGGAGTAGGCCGCTGGCTGGAAGATGCTGCATGAGCAGAGTAGTGCCTCGGAGATGACGCTGAAAGCGGTCGTCGAGGAACTGATGGGTGGCTTGAGGAAGCTCCAGATCCAGCGCGAGCAGGAGGTGGAGGAATCTGTGGATGCTTTCAATAAAAGTCGTGAGGAATTAAGGAATGATCTGGATGATTTTGTCGCCCGGCGATCCATCGACGAGTAGAGACAGTAGCGACCCAAATCGTTGTCTGCAATTTCCTTCTTATCTTGCCCCGTGTCTTCTGCGCTTTGCCGCATGTGGCATTTTAAATTATCTGGAATATGTAAGACAATTATTATCTGCACCATTGTAAATTTGTCGTCATATTATCTGTTGCCATTTTATTTGTGGTCGTATTATCCATTGCCCTATGTGCTAATTTAAATTAGGGTGGAATACGAGTTGAAAACACGAACAAAGAATATGCTACCATGGGATCACAAGCAAAAACCCCCCGTCCAGGTGCTTTAATTAACCCATTAATGGAGAAGTTGTGAGTGAGACGGGCGGCGGCTGGTGCATGGAGGTCAATGAGCTCGCTTACCGGTGAGCATGGGCGGCCTTGCTGCTCGCACATGTCCCATCGATCCTGCGAGGTGGACGGGATGCACACGTCCCATCGAGCCTGCGCGGCGGACTGCTCGCACGCGTCGCGCCGAGCCTGCACGTGGACTTCTTGCGCTCGTCCCATCTAATCAAACAGCTGCACGCACGTCACCGAGTATGGTTAAATTTTGACATGGTTAATATAATACAACCATTTGCTATATTAACTTGTCAGCTTTTTGTTTGAAAAAGGACTTAGTTGGTTACTAATGTGTGCGCCTCTTCTCAAACTGTATGATTTTTTTTACCACGACATATATGTGCTATCTCATGAAACCATGCCGAGTTTCATGTTTTTCACGTGAGTTTTTGATTTACCGGGATTTGAAAACCGAGATTCTCAATGTTTCAGGACGACCAAGTTTGTAATTCATTCCGATTTCTTAAATGAGACCTAAACATGCACCCAATGACACATGTACTATTTCCCACCCATTTTGCCTCACTGGAGCAAGTGCTCGTAGTTCAAATTTGAATTATGGACTACATTAAATGCATAGAAAACTTAGTAATTAGTAATATATATATATACAATGGCCAAACAAACCCTGAATAGTTTCAAATTTCAGCCCGACACTCTTGCTATTCTATGTTGCCTGTGGAAAACAAAGTTCAAGGTGAAAAGAGGCAACGATTATCGTTTCGCCCACAAGAGGGGCATGTTTCCCTACCGGAACCACGAGGGTTGCGACAGGCTCTGGTTAGTAAGAGGCTTGTAATTTATCTTCGCCCAAATTGGACAATTATATGTACCATGTAGTGACACCATGCCAAGTTTTTTGAAACTTCAGAACATCTTTTTCTCGTGGTTTTCACCGATTTCCACCGAATATTGGTTTCCGTATGATATTCTTCCCCCTGCTATGTGCGTGATCTAAGTCATGCATTCTGATTGGCCAGAACCCAAACCCCACGAATCGTACGTGTGCACCGTTGGATGCTCACAGATGGAACGACAACCATGAGCCCTATCGACAACATGTGCATTACATGGGAAAGCACTATGCGCATGCGTCGTGCTAGCTCATGCTTCCTTCTCTACTAGGTTTCCAAAACAGGCTACCATTTCTCTCCACTCCTCTGATCAGTTTCCCACCTCTTCTCCCATCATTTTCCCGCTACGAGTGTCAGTGCTCAATGAAGGTTTGAGTCATATATGAATGATGTAGATGTTCATTTAATTCTTATAGTTCATCTCATCCAAAATCAATTAGTTTTATAAAAAATCTATTTTAAGATTCATTCAATTGTGCATTGTAAAGGTAAAAACAAAAAGTGACAATTCATTTAGAAAAAGAGTTTGGGCAATTAAGATATGGAAGATTCTAGAGAAGAAAGGAGAAGTGCTTGTGTTTTGAGGTTTGTGCATTATGCTTAAGTTCAACCATGGAGTCTTCTAGATTGTACATGTGGCAGAATCTGGTGGAATGTAGATGATATCCAACGGCCAGTAGTGCTCAGATTTTCCATCTCTATACCGTCGGTTTGGCTTCATCCAACGACAAACTTTCAAAGTTATTCACACACTATATAGATGTATATATGTATAGACATATATAGATGTGTCCCATGCTAGACCAAATAAACTTTGAGCGCATGTGTGGCACGACCCCCCACCACCGCCGCCTTGAAGTTGCGAAACAGACATCATACATATTGAACCAGGCTTAGAGTCGGGTACAGTGTTCGGTTTGTAATGTAGTTGGTGGCCCATCGAAGTTGTGGATTTGGGATTTAAAAACATCACACACCACCGTACCCATACATATTTTTGGGCCGCATGCAGTGTATACAGGGTCTTCTGATCGACCACGTCTCCCTTGTGCAGTTTTTTGTGACGACACACATATTTGTGAGCACCCCGAGTGTATATATATCATCCTTTTGACAGATAATGAGGGGTATGTGTTGGCCATGAATGGATTCCTCCTCGTTCATGTTAGGGCCGGTCACCATCACATGTCGCTCAACCAAAGCTCGAGCTCATGCGTTGTCAGTGTCGGATTTCGGGTTCCGGCAGACCCTTGAGGTTCGAACACTGGGGTGCGCGCGCACATTTCACCTCCTACCTACCTGCACCCCTCCGCCTCGCTAAGATCTAAGCAATGGAAAGAACAACACGAATGACATAGGGTTTATACTAGTTCGGGCCACCGTTGTGGTGTAATACCCTACTCCAGTGCGTGGCATGGTGGATTGCCTCTTGGGCTGATGATGATGAACAATACAAGGAAGAACAGCCTCGCGAGGGTCTGCTCTTGGCTGGGGCAATGAACTGCTAGGAGGAGTTCAGTCACCCTTCTCTCTCTCTCTCCCTCCTTCTCTTTTCCTTCTCTCGTCTTTTTTCTCTTCCCTCATCCCTCTCTTCCCTTGTTCTGTGGGTGGTTGGTCCTATTTATAGAGGCCCTGGTCCTCTTCCCAAATATCGAGCGGGAAGGGAGCCAACAATGGCGGGCTAATTTGAAGGGGGACAGCTAGTACCAGCTATCCTAACAAAAGTAGTCTTCGCTTGCACAAAGCTCTGGTGGTGACGCCGTCTTGGGCTCCACAATGACCTCCGTCTTGCAGTTCTCCTGGTCTTGGTCTTGTCGCAACGAAATGGCAACCTTTTCCTGATTCCTCGGTACTCCGTGGCTGCGCTTGCTCCCTTTGCACCAAAGAGGAAAGGAGGACGCTGCGCGGGCTGGCACCCGCCTGGCGCCTTTGGTCGTCATGGCTTGCGTCATGTGCACCTCGTGAGGTACCCCGTCTTGATCTCTCCGCCTCCTCGTGAGCCAGCCTGATGAGGCCGTGCCTGAGGAAGCTCCGCGTCGTCCGCCCCTCAAGGCTTGGCCCCTCGCGAGGGTCTTGGGTCTGTGTTGGTGAAGATGGGCCGTACTGGGCCCCCCTTTGAGCCACGCCACAGGCCGCAGGTAGGCAAGTCTGGGGACCCCTGTTCCCAGAACACCGACAGTAGCACCCGGGCCCAAGGCGCGCCTAGACTTGGCCGTGCAAGGAGGCGGAAGGGCAAGAGCAAAGCACCGCGGGCCCTAACAGCCTGTGACCTTGGGCGCCGCATGGTGGTTGATTGGACGTGAGCGCCTTAGCAACCGTGCGAGTTGATAAAGGAGCGGCATCTGCCTAGGCTTTGCTTTTTGCTTTCTCCGGTTGCTGCTCAGATCCCCTTTCTTGCGCCTCTCCTTCCATCCTCCAAAGTTGCCAGATCTACTCCGACCGCGTGACCTAGGAAGCCATGGCGCCTTGTCAGCCACCAGCCGTAGCTTGGTACTCGTCTGCCGTGGACTCGCCGAATGTGTCGTAGGCGAGCCTTGCCCGGTTGCGCCGGATGGCGGCAGTGTGGGGCATCGATTGGGTGAAGGTGTTCGAGGCCGGCTCCGCCACCCCTGAGGGTCAAGGGAGCACCTTCTATCCGTTCTTCGTAAGTGCCATTGCTGCTGGCCTGGTGCCTCCCTTCTCCGAGTTCTTCTTCTCTGTCCTCCGCCATTACAAGCTAGAGGCTCTGTATCTCCACCCTAACTCCGTCCTTCTCCTGGCAATCTTCGCCTATTACTTGGAGGCTCACGTAGGGGTGCAACCCTCAGTGGACTTGCTGCGCCACTACTTCTACCTCCAGACCTCTCGCGGTCCTGCTTCTGCGTGCGCGAGCTTCATCGCGTACGGCGACGCCATTGCCATCTCGAACCCCGGGAAAAGGATTGAGGGCTTCAGGAGCAAGTGGGTCTTGGCGGATGCTGGGCGCATTCACCCTCGGCTGATCTTGCCCACGGAGCAGCCCACGAGCTCCAGCGATTGGGGTCGAGCGGAGCTCGCGGACCCCCGCGCGAAGCTGGTGTTGGAGAGGATGGATGCGGATCTGAGGCCGGCCAACATGGCGGCGGCGAAGCTGACCGGCGCATTGCTGCTGAGGGAATTCCTGGAGCACCAGCTGGCTCCGCTTCGGCAGTACTCACTTCCGATGTGGAGGCCCCATCCGAGCCCCGCGGCCTTGGCCGACGGAGATCTGGCTGCGGTCCTCCAATCTCTGGTCGGGGCGATGTGGCGAGGTTGGAGGGCGCTCCTACGCCCTTGTTCCTCCGCGACGACTGGGAGCAGGTAGTGGAGTCCATGCCCGTCTTCAACGGGGATGGGCCCGTGCCCATGGAAACTCCCGAGGAACCGGTGGACGTGCCCTCCGACGACTCCAGCGAAGAGGAGGAAGGAGGGGAGCGGGAAAGAGGGCCTGACTCGAGGCGACTGACGGAGAGTCGAGGGCTCCCCTCCCCCGGCGCAGGTCCCGCGTTCTCCGCCTCTCTCCGAGCGATGACGACGAGGATGACGACGAGCAGGACGGCGGGAGCTTGCCCCCGATCCCGAAGAAGGACAGGACCGGGCTGATCTCCCGCGGGTCTGCCCCGGCCCCGAGGCGGACCGCACCTTCCGCTTCCAAGCTTCCCGAGGTTGACCCTTCCAGCCGGCTTTCAGGCTTCAAATTTGGCCGGAGGCCGCTCGAGCTCACTGGCGACGACCCGTAAGCGTTTGATTCTTGTCTTTATTTCTTATTCTGCTTCTGAGGCTTGACGTCCGCATCTCTTGGACAGGCTGGCGCCCGCAGCAAAGAAGTCGAAGGGAGCTCCTGAGGTTCCATCCGTGGCAGCGCCTCTGCCCGCGAAGGAGGGTGACCGCGACGCACGGGCTTCTCCTGCCCGGTCGTCCTCGCGAGGCCTGGCTGAGCCGGCTGGGGCGAGCTCGGCCCCCACGGCCCAAGTGACTCCCGAGGTGTCCTTGCCTGCCGCCGCCACTACAGCCGTTGGGGCGCAGCAGACTCCGCCTCAGGATGCTGTGGCCGCGCTAGCCGCCTTCTCCTCCTACTCCACCGGCTGCTGTCTCTCCGACTCCTTCTGCCGTTCTGGATCGTGCTGTCGCTGAGCTGGACCGACTGCGGCAGGATCTTCTTGGCACCGACCCTCGCGTGGTGGTCGGGCGCTTGGAGCTGGCTTCAGGATGGGTTCGCTCCGACGCTTCGATTCGGGCGGCGCTGGTCCAGGCCTCGACGGCTTGCGATGAGGAGAAGCAGGCCGTCCTTGAGGCGAAGGCTGCTCGTGACGCAGCCCTGGGGGAGGTGGTCGACGTCCGTGGTCGCTGCAAGGCGCTGGAGGACGAGCTGCAAGGCCTGCGGGACCAGCTCGCGAAAGAGGTCCGCCTTCGCCAAGAGCAGGAAGAAGGCGTGAAGGCTCGCGAGGCGGCCGTCAAGGAGAGGGAGGTCAAGCTCAGGAAGCGCCGCGACCGCCTAGGCGCGCTGGAGCAGGAGTTGGGGGCGAGGAAGGCCGAGCTGGACGACAAGGCCCTGGTTCTTGCGAGGACCGCGTGGCCTTCACGGAGATGGAGGCGAAGGCTCGCTCCTCGCTGAGGACGCTTTACGACAGCGGCCTGGAGAGCCCGCTGGCTGGCGCCGAGGACGGCCCCGCCAAGCTGCTTCCCTTCCTGGTTCGTGCTCTTGAAGATGTCGCCCTTGGCCTTGGCCCCACGGCCGAGGCCGAGGCGCGTGTCCTGTCTTCTGCAGCACTGACGCGGGTCCTCACCCACATCTACCTTCGCGATCCCGACGTCGACCTCGACAGCCTGCTGGAGCCAGTAAGCGGCGAGCGTGCCGCTGCCGCTGCCGAGGCCGTGAAGGGTCGCGCGGAGGCTCTGCTGGGGAAGTTCTGGGCCTTCAGCACCAAGCCGAAGCAAGGCGCTGCCGACCCCACTGCTCCATGAGGCGAACCCACTCCGCGCTGCTCCACCGCCGACAAGTGACTCCGTTGTGGCTCCTGTCCTGCCTTTAATTCCTGCACATGTATCATGCCTCGGGGAGGCGTTTAAACTTGCGTTTGGCATTGAGATAACAGTGTGGACTGTAATATTTGCTTTTGAATTCCTTGAAATTTGCGCTTTTCCTTCCTACTTGCTTATGTTCTACGCCGGCAGAGCCCGGCCCCGCGCATACCTCACCCAGCGTTAGTCCCGACCGGAAACCAGGACGGGGCCAAGGAGTGAGGGGCTACGTGACAAGTTAGGCTCCTGAGTCGCGATGCTCAGGAGTCCCCCTTGGCGCACGAACAGCAAGTAGGGAGGTGTGATGTGGGTGGATCTACCGTTCTACGTCTGCAGAGCCCGGCCGCGCGCATACCTCAACCAGCGTTAGCCTTTCGGAACTAAGGAGTGAGGGGCTACGTGACCAGTTAGGCTCCTGAGTCGCGATGCTCAGGAGTGCCCCTTGACGCTCAAACGGCCTTCGTACCTTGGCTCCGCTCGGGGAGAGACGCGCGACGAACCAGGCCCGGGGGGGCCTGGCTGGGCGGCGTGCGTCTGGGTGTGACCCAGGCGCAGCCCCCGTGCCCAGCCCCCTCGCGCGGCACTCCCGAGGGGAGGCGTTACGATGAGGCTAGACACTGAGCTCTGGGCTCCCTGAGGTTGATGCGGCCCGGGGCCACCCTCAGTTGTTTATCACCAGCGCGGAGCATAGCGCTTCCGTATGTGTACGGGCATAGCCGCTCCTCGGCAGTGTCGTCAGCCAGCGCGGAGCATGGTGCTTCCACTGGTACGTGGGAGGGGGCCCCCTCCGGGAGGAGCCCCCGGGGCGTGTACAGCCCCGCCCTGACACGTGGCTGGCACGGTAGGGCCTGGCGAGGTGTATCTGGGCACCCGTGAGCCAGCGCGGGACTCACGGGGCCCTACCTCTAGGCGGGTTGCGCCTGGCACTGGGCCTTATCTTGTGATGTGTCCCTGCAAATTTGGTTAGATGCCGGCACTCTACGTCCTCGGGTCCCGGCCCTCGAGCTGGTCTCAGCCGTCGCTGGTATGCCAGGTCGCGATGCCGTGGACAAGGCCAGAGGGTGAGGGCTGGAGAGCCAGTAAGAGCCCTGAGTCGCGATGCTCAGGTACCCCCCCTTTAACGTGCAAGTGGTCGGCATGGAGAAGAAGAGGTGCCGTGGACCGGCATCAAATAATCAAGCATGGTGGGTATGAACGCATAACCGGAAATAAACTGCAAATGAGATACATGCCGCTTGGGTCTGGCCCGAGCGACTTGGGGATCATGCGGCCCGAGGGGCGCCCCCAACAAGGTAAGCTAACAACATGAAATAAAAGGGATACATGCCGCAGGGACGGACCCACACGGCCTGGGAATAATGCAGCCCTGGGGGGCGCTCCCAGCTGGAAGTGAAACTTGAAAGATGTCACCTGATGACGTTGAGGACGAAGGGGTGTTGGTGTAGCAGACTCGGTGGGCTGCGGAAGCCGATCCTCACGAGCCCCCAGGCCCAGGGGCCTTGGGAGGCTCCGGAGGTGCTGGTGGCTCCCTGCGGACCATCTCCATCTCCGCCAGGGCTGCGGAACGCCTGGCCTCTTGTGCCTCCATGATGCCCCTCATGAGGCGCTGGTACGTGGCAGCCGCGTTCGGCAAGCCGTAAGGCATGCGAACGCAGCTGTGGGGTGGACCTCCGCAGTGCCCCACTCGCGAGGGCCAGAGGCGCTCCAGAGAGGCGACTCGGTTGAGCCCTGGTATGTCGATGCAGACGCGCAGCCCACCATCCTCGCCTGGATGGGGAGCCACTGCTGGTAGGCGGCGGCCGCCTTTCATGACTCTTGACTCCTGTAGCTCCTGAATGGCCTTGCTGACGAACTCCTGAGGGTCTGGCTCTCCTTGCCTTACTCCTTCTTGAGGGAAACGTGCTTCGAAACACGCCTCCATGTGGTGCCCAAGCGCCTCCCTCGTGACCCTAGCCAGGTCGGTGGCCCTCCAGGGGAGAGCCCCCGAGCCCTGCCTGAGGAGGGCGCCGGGCGCGCTTTCCTATGCGATGGAAGGAGGTTCCCCCTGGGCAGGCACGGGCCCAGAGGGGCCTGCCTCCTGAGGGCCGGGCCGGACGATGTCTTCTTCTTCTTGGGGGCGGTCTCGGGAAGCCTCCTGCTTCCGCGATCCGGGTCTTCCAGTGACGCGGCCTGAAAGGCTCGTTCCAGGGAACACACCGCGTCCTTCTCTTCACAGGGCACCGTGATGACTCCGCCACTTCCTGGCATCTTGAGGACGTTGTAGCCGTGGTGAGTTACGGCCATGAACTTGGCCAGCGCTGGGTACCCAAGGATGGCGTTGTACGGCAGGCGAATGTGAGCGACGTCGAAGTCGATGAGCTCGGTGCGGTAGTTGTCGCGTGCCCCGAAGGTGACAGGGAGGCGGACCTGCCCAATCGGGACCGTGGAGCCATCGGTGATTCCGGAGAAGGGCTTGGTTGGCTGAAGCTGGTTGTAGGGCACTTGGAGATTGTTGAATGTTCCACGGACAGGACGTTGAGCCCTACCCCGCCATCGATGAGGGTCCTGGTGACCACCACGTTGCTGATGATTGGGGAACAAAGCATCGGGAGGACTCCGGCTGTAGCCGCACACTTGAGCTGATCTGCTGAGCTGAACGTGATGGCACACGCCGACCACGTGAGAGGGTGCGTGGCTTCAAGCCTGGGGAGGACTGCATTCACTTCGCGGGCGAACTGCTTGAAGATGCATTGAGAGGCTGGGGCCTGAGCCCCGCCCAGGATGCAGGCGATCGCGCGCGGCTCCTGGAAGCCCCCAGCCCCCTCATCTTGGTGGCGGTCCTCGTTTCTCCTTGGCTGCGGCGGCAGCGGAGGGAGGCCTGCGTTCCCATGCGGGCGATCCTCGCGAGGCTGATCCCTCCAGTCTCCCTCGCGAGGCGGGTCTTGCCAGCGATCCTCGCGAGGTTGATCGCGCCACCCTTGGCGCGGGCCACGGTCTTCCCAGCGTCCTGAGTTCCTTCCTCCTCCTCGACCGTAGCCCCGGTCATCGCGGTCGGGGCGACGGCCGATCCTTCCTTCTCGCATGGCTCGGAGCTCTTGACATTCGTTGGTGTTGTGGGTGTGGAGTTCATGGTACACACAGTACTGGCTGCCCTTGGAAGGTTCGGGCAGATCTCTTCCCCGCATGGTGTCTGGTTCTGCCGCGAGCACGGCAGCCCCCTTGCGCTTCACGTCCTTTGCCTTGGGCTTCTTCTCTTCTGGGTCTGCGGCAGGCAGCTCGAGGAGGGAGAGACGCCCTTCCTCAACCCTGGCGCACTTGGTCGCCAAGTTGAACAGCTCCAAGGAAGTGCATAGGTCTTCCTGCATCGCCAGCTCCTCCTTCATCTTGACATCGCGCACGCCATCGGAGAAGGCTGAGATGATGGCCTCCTCAGTCACCTTGGGAATCATGAGGCGTGCGTTGTTGAAGCACTGGATGTACTTCTACAGGGTCTCCCCGGGTTGTTGCTTGATGCGGCGCATGTCGCTCACGGCGGGTGGCCGGTCGCGAGTACCTTGGAAGTTGGCGATGAAGCGGGTGCGCATCTTGTCCCAGGAGGAGATCGTGCCTGGAGCCAGGTGTGTGCCCCGTCCTTGAGCGCCATGGGAAACCAGTTCGCCATAACCTTCTCGTCTCCGTTGGCAACTTCAATGCCCAGCTCGTAGAGCTGGAGGAACTCCGCAGGGTCAGCCGTGCCGTCGTAACAAGGAGGTAGGTCCGCTGAGTAAATAATTAATAGTGCTCTTTTAAAAAGAAAATAAAGTTTAGATAGAATTAAATTTTTAAGAGGAAGTTAAAGTGATGAATATGATTATGTTATTTTTATGACCATCGTTGTCAATAACAGGATCATGTTTTATTATTGAAATTAAAGGTGCATTTATTTCTAATATTTTGCCCAACGGTAATATAGATTTAATTGCATAGACAATTATATGTTTAATTTGACCAATGTTAGATTAATGCATATTATTGTTATACTGATTTCCCTTAAATTGTGATTTCAGGAGGCTTTCACTTGATGAGTTGCCTAAAAGATGTTCTGACACTCACAGGTGACAATTACACCGAGTGGAGGAAGAAAGTCGAACTGGCATTTGTCTGTGCTAAGCTGGACTGGGTTGTGGACATTCCACACCCGGTCAAGCCTACAGAGCCAGTAAGAGCGACAATTGATGATGATGTTGCATGGGATAAAAAGGGGGGATTATGTGTAACGCCCCGAGACCGATGTGCGAGGTGTCGTGCACTTATTCGCTTTTGTTGCCTTGTCATTGCTTGCATGTCATGCATTTGCATATCATGTCATCATGTGCATTTCATTAGCATACATGTTCGTCTCATGCATCCAAGCCTTTTCCCCGTTGTCCGTTTTGCATTCCGGTGCTTCTTTCTCCTCCAGTGGCCATTTCTACCTTTCTTTCGTGTGTGGGGATTAAACATTTCCGGATTGGACCGAGACTTACCAAGCGGCCTTGGTTTACTACCGGTATACCTCTTGTCATGTTTCGTATCATTTGGACTTTGTTTGATACTCCAACGGTTAACCGAGGGACCGAAAAGGCTTCGTGTGTGTTGCAGCCCAACACCCCTCCAATTTGTCCCAAAACCCACCTAAGCCTTCTCCATCATCTAGATCGTTCGATCACGATCGCATGGCCGAAAACCGCGCCTCATTTGGACTCTCCAAGCTCCCTCTATGCCTATTTAAAGACCCCTCCGAATCCGGATCTTCTTCTCCCCCAGAAAACCCTAAAATTCTACCCGCGCCGGCCGGACACGTCCGCCCCAACCGGACGCATCTCCACGGCCAACCGCCGCCGACCCCGCGCGCCGCCGCGGCCCGGGAGCCTAGATCCGGCCCCCGCGGCCCAGATCCACCCCGCCGCCGCTGCCTCCTTCTTACCCGAGTGCCGCCCGCGCCCGGAGCAGCGCCGCCGCGCGCCATCGGCTGCCCCGCCGCCCGGTGGCCGGAGCACCTCGTCGCCGGCCCACCTTCGCCGCCCCGTAGCACTAGGCGCCGCCGCGGCCACCTCGACGGCCTCGCCGCGCCCGAGCCTCGTGGCTCCCTCTCCGGCCATCTCTGCTGTCCGCCGCCCCGCCCCCTCTCCGGCGAACTCCCGGCCAGCTCCGGCGAGATCCGCCACCGCCTCGACTTCCGTGCTCCGTTGACTTTTATCTCGGGGTTGATTTTTCCTCCAAGTCCCAAAAATTCCAGATCCAAGTGCTCTTTTTCATAGCCTCGTAACTTTGCACCCATAGCTCCGATTCATGCATATAGCATATCAAAATGTTCATCTCGGAGAGTACATCATTTCATTCCATTGCATCATTTTCATTTGAGTTCATCTTGATGCCCGAAATGCTGTTAGAAGAGGGCTACTTGAGATAATTGTGAGATCTGCTACTCCATTTAGGTTTTTTGTCATTTTTGCCATGATTATTGTGTGCATGCTATGCCCTGATGCTCTACATATGTTTTGTTAAGGGTTTTGTCATCTTTCCAGAGGTGCAACCCATGTATTTTTGTGATGTGTGTGGTGACTAGCACAAGCTTGCAAAGTGGTGCACTTGCTAATTCTGATTTCAGGGACTTAGCATTTCCACAAAGTCCTTGAGCTGTTTATTTCATATTGCCATATGTTCATGTTGTTTCCTAGTGATCCGTGCCTCTTTTGAGGATGATCAGTAAGGATGTTTTGTTAATCTTGTAGTGCTATATCCATCCATGTCTTTGTTTGCATTTATGGAGCACCCTAGCTTGAGTCAATCGAGCTCTACTTTTACTACTTTGTGAATCTGGGCAGATTGTCAACTTGTTTGCAATTTTGCCGATGATGTTGTAGTTGATCCGTGCATGCTATGCTTTTCTTCTTGCCATGTCTAGCTTGCATTTTGTGTATTCTTGATGGGTGTATGCTTAGTTTTTCATGACTTGCACCGTAGTGAGTGCATCGAGTTCGTAAACATGCCTACTTGATATCTGTTTTTAGCATGCTCCAGTTTTCACTAAGTCTGAAAACTGATTATGTTTTTGCTATGTTCACATGCTTGCAATTGTATTTTCTGGTCCCTTTTGGCTCAAGGTCACTAAGGGACTTTTGTTAAGCTCTTTGAGTAGCTCCATGCTATGCTTTACTTTGCCTTTTTAAGGTCCTGTAGCATGTAGTTTTGTTGCTCCGAAGAGTGCTACCTGATCCGAATTTCCAGACAAGTGTTAATTTCACCAAGTCTGAAACCTGTTTGCCATATGCATTTTTGCCATGCTTGTTTGAACCTGTTAGTGGATGAATTGGCCGTAGCTCAGTGCTAGACTTTTGTTAGGCATCATGAATGCATTCCTGCCATGTATTTTGTTGTCATGTTTGGGTGCTGTAGCATGTTCATCTCATTGCATTTAGATGGCTACTTGCGGTAAATCGCAGACCGGTGTCTTATTTGAATCGCTTGCCATTTCCAAACCGTAACTCCGATTCCGGTGTTTTTTATATCGTTTTCAAGCGATTTCATCTCATCTTTCCAGTGGCACACTTGGATTTCCATGTTGAGCCCAGGTTCATGCATTCCCTGCATATCTTGCATATGCATCCCGCATCGCATCCCGCATAGCATATCATCATTGCATCATTTTGTTTGATCCTTGCACGTGATTGATTGTGTCCTGGTTGCTTGTTTGTATTGTTTGGGTAGAGCCGGGAGACGAGTTCGCTAACAAGGAGCCCGTTGAGTTTGCTTTCGAGGATCCAGTCAACTCTGACAACTGTGCAGGCAAGATGATCATACCCTCGAAATCACTACTATCTTTGCTATGCTAGTTTGCTCGCTCTTTTGCTATGGCAATGCTACGATGCCTACCACTTGCTTTTAAGCCTCCCAAATTGCCATGTCAAACCTCTAACCCACCATGTCCTAGCAAACCGTTGATTGTCTATGTTACCGCTTTGCTCAGCCCCTCTTATAGCGTTGCTAGTTGCAGGTGGAGATTGGAGGCCGTTCCTTGTTGGAACATTTATTTACTTGTTGGGATATCATTATATTGCCATGTTATTTTAATGCATCTATATACTTGGTAAAGGGTGGAAGGCTCGGCCTCTTGCCTAGTGTTTTGTTCCACTCTTGCCAACCTAGTTTCCGTCATATCGGTGTTATGTTCCCGGATTTTGCGTTCCTTACGCGGTTGGGTTATAATGGGAACCCCTTGATAGTTCGCCTGGATTAAAGCTTTTCTAGCAATGCCCAACCTTGGGTTTACCATTTGCCACCTAGCCTCTTTTTACCTTGGGTTTCCGGAGCCCGAGGGTCATCTTATTTAACCCCCCCCCCCCCGGGCCAGTGCTCCTCTGAGTGTTGGTCCAACCTAGAGCCCCTTGCAGCGCCACCTCGGGGAAACTTGAGGGCTGGTTTTAATTGTACGGATTGCTTATGTGAGTGTGCCCTGAGAACGAGTTTTGTGCAGCTCCTGTCGGGATTTGTCGGCTCATTCGGGCGGTGTTGCTGGTCTTGTTTTAACCTGTCGAAGTTTCTTAAAGAACCGAGATACCGAGTCTGATCGGAACATCTTGGGAGGAGGTCTATTCCTTCGTTGACTGTGAGAGCTTGTCATGGGCTAAGTTGGGACTCCCCTGTAGGGATTTGAACTTTCCAAAGCCGTGCCCGCGGTTATGGGCAGATGGGAATTTGTTAATGTCCGGTTGTAGATAACTTGAACCTTAACTTAATTAAAATCAATCAATTGAGTGTGTTACCTTGATGGCCTCTTCTCGGCGGAGTCCGGGAAGTGGACACGGTGTTGGAGTTATGCTTGCGCAGGTTGTTCTCTAGTTTCTCGCTCGCGCTTTGCCTCCTCTTCTCGCTCTCTTTTGCGAATAAGTTAGCCACCATACTTGCTAGTCGCTTGCTGCAGCTCCACATATTTTACCTTGCCTTACCTATAAGCTTAAATAGTCTTGATCGCGAGGGTGCGAGATTGCTGTGTCCCTGTGGCTCACAGATTACTATTACACCAGATGCAGGGCCTGATGATTCCGCTCCAGGAGACGCGTTTGAGCTCAAGTGGGAGTTCGATGAGGACTCTCAATGTTACTATGTTTCCTTTCCTGATGATCAGTAGTGGTGCCCAGTTGAGGGTGATCGGGACCGTGTCGCATGTTGGGTTCTCTTTTATTCAAGCGCCATAGTCGGGCCATGAGTGTTTGGATGATATAATGTTATTTATGTTCTTGATTGACGTGGCGAGTGTAAGCCAATTATATTTTCTCCCCTTTATGATTTATATTACATGGGATGTTGTGAAGATTGCCTAACTTGCGACTTATGCCTTCAATGCGATTATGTCTCTAAGTCGTGCCTCGACACGTGGGAGCTATAGTCGCATCGAGGGTGTTACATTATGCTCCTTTGGAGATGTCACACTCCATAGAAAATCAAAAGTGGGCCAATGCAAACAAAAAGTGCATGGCATTTATAAAGAATACAATTGAGAGCACCATTGTGGGCTCCATTGTAGAGTGCACTTCCACAGGGGAGTTGCTTACAAAGATAAAGAGCTAGTTCAAGAGAGCACATCCTCAGGATGAGAAATATGGCAGCAAAGCTCAAGCCCATGGATGAGGATCTGGAGATCAAACCAAAGCTCCTTGTTCATCTGGTCATGGCTTCACTGCCAAAGGAGTTTGAAATTTTTTTTTTGTAAACTACAATATGTCACCTGGAACATGGGACATCGAAAAGACAATAGAAATGTGTGTCCAAGAAGAGGACAGACTCAAAGCCTCACATGGTGGTTCACTCAACTATGTGAAGGATTAGAAGAAAAAGAATTACAGGAAAAACAACAATAGTTCCCCCTCCAAACCACATGGCAAATCTCCCTATCAGCATCAACACAAGCCTTTCCCTATGGATAAAGACACATGTCTCCACTGTAAGAAGACCGGGCATTACAAGGTCGACTGCCATGATTGGCTAAAGTCAATCATGGCAAAAAGAGGTAACAATATAGTTTCATTTGTAAATGAATCCATGTATACATAGTTCATGTTGCAAATTCTTTACAGGGATTCCATTCGACGCAGACTATGCTAAGAAGAGAAAGATGCATTGAAGTGGCAAACAGAGTTGAAGTAGAAGTTCAACCCGTTGGTGATATCTCCTTGGAGTTAGCTGATGGATTCAATCTTCTACTTAGAGATGTTTTATTTGTTCCATCATGTCATAGAAACTTAATATGTGTTTCTTGTTTGGACAAAGATAATTATGAATGTTATTTTGGACATGGCAAGTGTGCCATTTGGTTAAATAATGCTTATGTGGGTGATGCTTTACTACATGATGAGCTTTATTTGTTATCACTTCGTGAAAAAGTTTATTCCATTTGCATTGTTAAAGTACATGTTTCCTCTTCGAATAAAGAACAAAAGAAAAGAAAGACAACATTCCACTCATTGAAATTATGGGACTGTTGCTTGGGCCATATTTCCAAGGGAAGAATAGAAAGATTAGTCAAAAGTGAAATTCTTCATCCGTTAGAATTCTCAGACTCAGAACAACGCATAGATTGCACTAAAGGAAAATATATAAAACAAATCAAAAAAGGTGCAATCCATAGCACAGGCACACTAGAAATCATCCACACTAGCATTTGTGGACCATTTCCGGTGAAAAGTGTGGATGGATATGACTCGTTCATAACATTCACAGATGACTACTCTCGCTATGGATATATTTATCCAATAAAAGAAAGATCTGAATTGTTGGATAAATTTAAAATATTCAATGCTCAAGTTGAAAATCAGCATGATAAAAGAATAAAGATAGTAAGGTCCGACCGTGGGGGAGAGTACTATGGTCGGCACACTCCATATGGCCAGATCCCTATACCTTTTGGAATGTTCTTGCAGGAGACTGGCATAGTAGCCCAGTATTCAATGTCGGGCGAGCCTCAGCAAAATGGAGTAGCTGAAAGGCGTAACCGTACATATATGGATATGGTGTGCAGCATGATGAGTTATTCAACTTGCCATTCGGATTATTGATGGAGGTGCTTAAAACCGCCATTCACATTCTCAATAGAGTACCAAGAAAGTCAATGCCCAAAACACCGTATGAGCTATGGACAAGAAGGGTGCCCTCCCTACAACACTTCAAGGTGTGGGGTTACCCTGCTGAGGCAAAAATGTTTAACCCAAACATTGCAAAGTTAGATACCAAGACAGTGAGTTGCCACTTCATTACCTATCCACATAGATCAATGGGTTTTCGCTTCTACTGCCCAGACAGATATACAATGTTTGTAGAAATGAGACATGCAGTCTTCTTAGAGGACAAACTGATGAGGGGGAGCTTGGTAGCTCGGAAAATTTTCCTTGAGGAGAAGAGGGTGCATGCACCTAATAGGATGATTCAGGAGTCATTTTTATCACTACCAGTTGCAACTCCACCCATGACAACTATGGGAGTAGACCCGGAACCTGTCCGTCAGGAGCCAACTGAACCTGTTGTGAGCATGAAAGGGAGGTGCAACAACAATTTTTAGAAGAAGTGCCAGAAGTTGAGGCACAAAATGTGCCAGAAACTGAGGCCCTTAGAAGGTCTACAAGACCAAGAAAGTCAGCTATTTCTACTGACTTTAAAGTTTATAACACAGAAATGGTTCATATGGAAAAAGATCCCACCTCATATGAAGAAGACATGAGAAGCTCTCATTCATCAAAGTGGATGAAGGCAATGGAAGACGAGATGAAATTGATGAGTTAAAAGATGTTTGGGACTTAGAGGAAATTCCTAAAGGAGCCAAAACATTAGGTTGTAAATGTGTCTACAAAATTAAGTATGACTTTAAAGGGAATATAGAAAAGTATAAAGCACGACTCGTGGCAAAAGTATTTACACAAAGAGAAGGGATAGATTACAATGAGACATTTTCTCCAGTCTCATGTAAGGATTCCTTCAGAATCATAATGGCATTAGTTGCTCATTTTGATTTAGAGTTACATTAAATGGACGTAAAGACGGCATTTCTCAATGGGGATTTAAAAGAAAATGTTTACATGAAACAGCCTAAGGGTTTTTATCATGGAAGGCAAGGAAAATATGGGATGCCGCCTTAAGAAACCCATTTATGGATTAAAGCAAGCCTCTAGACAGTGGTATTTAAAGTTTAATCAAACGATTAAAAGTTTTGGATTTAAAGAAAATATTGAGGATAACTGCATTTATGCAAAGTTTAAAAATGGGAAATATATTTTACTAATCTTGTATGTGGATGATATCCTGCTTGCTAGCAGTGATGTTAGTCTACTACAAGAAACAAAGAAGTTCTTATCCTCAAATTTTGACATAACAGATCTTGGTGAAGCATCATATGTTTTAGGCATAGAAATTCACCGAGATAGGAACAATGGAGTCTTAGGACTATCGCAGAAAGCATATTTAAAAAAGTTTCTTAAAAAGTATAATATGCATGCGAGTAAAGCCACACCTGCTCCAATAGTCAAGGGCGATAGTTTTGGGAAATTCCAATGTCCCAAGCACCAGTACGAGATCGATCAAATGAAAGCAGTACCATATGCTTCGGCAGTTGGCAGCTTACAGTATGCACAAGTGTGCACTCGCTCTGACTTAGCTTTTGTCACCGGGTACTCGGTAGATATCAAGAGAATCTAGGCATGGAGGACTGGAAGATGGTAAAGAAAGCATTGCGTTATGCACAAGGCATGAAGGACTACATGCTAATATACAGGAGAAGTGATTCCCTAGAGATAAAAGGGTATTGAGACGCAGATTTTGCGGGGGGGATAGAGATGATAGAAAATCCACGTCAGGATACGTCTTCACCCTCGCTGGGGGAGCTATTTCGTGGAAAAGCTCCAAACTATCGATACTTGCATCATCCATGATGTATGCAGAATTCATAGCATGCTTCGAAGCCACGGGGCAGGCGATATGGGTAAAGAAATTTGTACCCGACTTGAAAGTGGTAGATTGTATTAACAAACCACTAAAGATGTACCGTGACAACCAGCCCGCAGTATTCTATGCTCACAACAACAAGTCGAGTTATGCTGCCAAAACAATAGAGATAAGGTATTATGTTGTGAAAGATAAAATCCAGGATAAAACTATAAGTCTCAAGCATATAAGGACAAAAGATATGCATGCGGATATGCTAACGAAAGGCTTACCACCCAATGTGTTCAAGGAACACTTAGCCGGCATGGGTTTAAGGTAAAGCCTTATGATTCCTCAATAGGCCCAAAAGAAACAGAATTTGTTTCTGAACAAAACGTATGTTGTAGCTGTATGATTCTGTCGACAGTTAAGTTGTGACGATGAAACATGCTCTATGTACCAATATGCGATGAAACAAATAAATTAGAAAGTATAAGGTTAAAAGTAAAGTTGAGATCAAGGGGGAGAATGTTAGGTTGATCTCCTCTGTGTGGGCCCAACGGCCCACTGGGCCCTTAGATCTGCGCCCTGATCGGGGGCGCCCAGCCCACTATGGCCGGCGGGCCCGTATCACACTGCATCGTACAAAGAGGTGGGGGTCGGAGGCTTGCAACACGAGGTTCGTCGTAAGCCGCACACCCCACCGACAATCCCTTCCGATCTAGGGTTTCTGGAGTAGTGACGGGAAGCACCGCCACCAACTCGCCCACTCTCCGCCTTCACCGGCCGCTACTTCACCATGCCCGGCACCGGCTCGAGCTCTTCAACACCACGAGAAGGTAGGACTACCGGATCGATCTGACCTAACCGATCCAAAGTGATCTAACAGATACATGCCTAGATCTGGTGTGTCGATAGAATTAAAATGGCAAAAGAAAAAAAAGAATGCTGATATTTAAGGAAGTTTGGATTCGGCCAAGAATAAAACTGCAGATTTGGGAATAAATCCCTAGCATGGTTCTTACCTTTTGCATGAAGAGAGAGAAAATATTTGGAAGGAAAGAATTTTAAGGATATTTGTAAAGAGAGATAGAAGGCAAGAAATACAATAAAAGGAGATCTAGCTGATCGGCCATCTTGGCTGATCCAAATCTTATGGAAGTTGAGAAATAAAAGAAGGACAACCTTGCGCAGTTTGGTTCGGTTGGAAAGTAGTGTCTAAGGAGAAAAATTAAAAAACGGGATTTTGTGTGTTTATCTTGGAATCTTTCATGTGAAAGTTTGACACGACACATCTTTTTGAAGATTGTGCTAGTGTTGCTTGGGAATTCAAATCAGTTTTTTCACCCAGATCCTTTTGTATGGTTGAAGAAAGTAAGAGAGCAAGAAAATTTCATGGCGCAGGTTCCGAGGAAAGTAATTGGGAAGGTTGGATTTGGCATTGTACTACTTGGAACCCTGAGATCAGGCAATAAAGTACAAAAAAACCATTGGACGCATTCATGGTAAGACATTCAAACTGGAAGGAGAAAGAATAGGCAAGTTTGTTCGAGCGCTTGAAAAAAATCGGTTGGAGGTTTCCAAGTGTGGACGCATTTTTTTGTCGCTGCATCTCGGTCTGTCTCTAACGCTCGTTCATTATTGTTCATTGTTCAGTGCGTGAATTTGTCTGTGTCTTAGGCTCATGTCTCTAATACTGTCTAGTTTAGGACTAGCACTCGACCACTTTGAGTGAATTTTCAGCTAGCATTAATTAACATGGTTGTAGCATTTTTTCCCACGTATATAAAGCCAACCCAGATCCACATATTTCTACACCGTGTATACATACGTTCACCTGGCAATCACTTTATCAACTTCTGGAGTTATTTGACACTGCTGGTTGTCGGTCACCACCTGCTGCATGGTAAGAACTTGTAAGACTTTAATATTTGCTATACTGTGAGCATTTTACCACCACATCCCTGTAGTTCATAGAAGCATTATTCTTGGATTTTGTTTCTTGTTTCTACTAATCATGGAACATTCCAGAGTCAGTTGGACTCCATCGATCGTGGGAGACGTGCCATCACCTTAGAAAATACAACGACCATCACAAGAGGTATAAGACATCAGAATGTGCACAAATAGGTTCTTGTTTCCATGCCACCTTTTAATGGTTGTTTTAAGCTTGATTTATATATTGAATATGAGTTCAAAATAAATGCTATATGTGCGTCCCATAATTATTCTGAACATCGAAAAGTTAAGGTCATGGTTGGTACATTCACTGGTTTTGCTACTGCTTGGTGGAATGAACATTGTCGGTTATACATTGATTATGTACCTAGTACTTAGGATGATTTAAAACTTGTCATGAGAGATAGATTTTTCAATGCTTATTATACTCATGACATGATTAAAAAACTACAACATTCAAAACAAGGTAGTGACATTGTACATAAATAGTGTGATGATTTACGAACTACCTTGTTGCACACCTTTTTAGAGGAAAGTGAAGATGATTTTATGGATAAATTTTTGGGGAGGATTAAACCGTGATATTAAGGAGATACTAATTCATGAAGAGTGTTATCCTATGGACCGTTTGTTTCGTCTTGCTTGCAAAGCTGAACAGGAAATAAAATGGCGTGTTTTCCATAAGGAGAATAAGCGCAAGGTGCACATTCGAAGAGAGGATACGGTTGTTCCTTCCAACTACTAGGCGTACTATGACAACCACATCCGTTGTTCTGAGGATTACATCACCTCCACCATGTGACACATCACCTCTGAGAGTGCCTACATCATCTATGTTGATCATAAGAGGTAATGACAAAGGTACCGATCTTGCACCTCCAAATGAGTATGATGAATGCCTTGTAAATTAAAATGCACCTTGTGATGAGCTACCCACTACTTTGATCACACCACCTATTTTAGAGGACTATGTTCATGATTTGACTCCACCATGTGATCAAACGAATGTAATAACAACAATTTTGAGTGCACCCATTGAATCAACTATTGATGTGAAAGAACCATGTGAATCAAGGAATAACTCTGATTTGGAACAAATACCTTTGAAAATGATTGTGCCATTGTTTAATCATTTTGATATGACCTCCAATCTTGGTGATGATTCCGTGTCGAATAACTTGTTTCATGTTTGCTCATTTAAGCATGTTGTAGCATGTAATTTTGTAACAATTAAAGTTTATTCACAAAAGTTGGGATGGTTTAATGATAAACAATGTCAATCTTTTAATATGAAAAAGAGCTTCACTTATATGTGCAAACTGAGTTGCAATATTTTATGCCTTTGACTTCTTGTGATAATACATTGGCTTCATATTTTACGACTTTTGAAGGGTGCTCTTGTATAACTGTGTCACATGTGCCACAACTGAGATCAGTAAAAATGAATGACAAATACATATACAATGTGCACATGTCTCTTTTGTTAGCCACATTTCAGATTAAGCAACACCGAGGACGGCTTTGTTTTCAAGAAGGGGAGGATGATGAGGACATGGCTACCATAGTTACACCCATATCCCCTGCTGTTTTACCTCTTGGAACAATTTCTAGAGCTCGCATAGACCAATTAAATTATCAGGTACTTTCGTTTCTTGGTAATGTTTTTGATGTTCATAAGAATGTGATGCTGCCTACCTTGGATACATTTGTGTTGATTGCGGCTGAAGGGCCTAGCATGGACAAGAAGGATGAACATTGGAGCATGATCAAACATGGGGATGAAGGCACACGGGAAGGGAACAAGAACAGATTTTCCAGTGAAAATTTCCGCACTTTGAAGCCACCATGATGACATACAAGAAGATGGACAAAATATACAAGATGCACGTTCATAAAAATTCATCCCACCTTATTTTTGGACCAGCCCCATGTAATTTCGAAATACCTCTTATTATGTTGTTTTTAGAGTTCATATTGTAGGGGAAATGACTTATGAGGTGTTCTAGTCCCACCTTGCCAAGGGTGGAAGAAATTCCCTCTCTTTTCCCCTATAAATACAGCCCTTAAGGCACCATTTAGACTAGGGTTTTGTTTAGTTAAAAGTTAACCATTCCTGCAAATTCGTGTACTTCATTTGTGTCCAATGACCAGACCAAGACTGCTTACAGACATGGCCTCGGAACACTGGAGACTGAAAGGTTGAACGTGAATCATATAGCAGATATGATCAACATAGAGATGTTCAACATTGAAGACTACTCCATCTCATGTGATGATCGGACCTGGTTTAGTTTACCTGGATTACGTAATAATTTAGATGACTCGAGGGATGTCTTTCTAAGTGGGAGTTCTTAAGTAATATGATTAATTGAACTTAATTTATCATGAACTTAGTTCTGATAGTATTTGCATATCTATGTTGTAGATCAATAGCTCGCATATAGCTCCCCTATTTTATTTTTGATATGTTCCTAGAGAAAACTAAGTTGAAAGCTGATAGTAGCAATGATGTGCACTAGGTCCATGATCTGAGCATTATCCTCGTTGCTGCACAGAAGAATTATGTCCTTGATGCACCGCTAGGTGACAGACCTGTTGCAGGAGCTGATGCAGATGTTATGAACATTTCACAAGCTCGGTATGATGACTACTTGATAGTTTAGTGCGCCATACTTTATGGCTTAGAGCCGGGACTTCAAAAACATTTTGAATGCCACAGAGCATATGAGATGTTCCAGGAGAAGAAATTGGTGTTTCATATTCATGCCCGTGTTAAGAGGTATGAGATCTCTGAAAAGTACTTTGCCTAAAAGATGGAGGAGAATAGCTCAGCTAGTGAGCATGTGCTCAGAATGTCTGAGTACCACAATCACTTGAATCAAGTGGGAGTGGATCTTCCCGATAAGATAGTGAATGACAGAGTTCTCTAGTCACTATCACCAAGTTACTAGAACTTCGTGATGAAGTATAATATGCAAGGGATAACGGAAATGATTTTCAAGCTCTTCGCGATGCTGAAATCGGTGAAGGTAGAAATCGAGAAAAAGCACCAAGTGTTGATGGTTAACAAGACTACTAGTTTCAAGTAAAAGGGCAAGGGTAAGAAAGGGAACTTCAAGAAGAATGGCAAGAAAGTTGCCACTCCCGTGATGAAGCCCAAAGCTCAACCTAAGCCTAAAACGGAGTGCTTCTACTTCAAAGCGAATGGTCACTTGAAGTGGAACTATCCCAAATACTTGGCGGATAAGAAGGATGGCGAAGTGAACAAAAGTATATTTGATATACATGTTATTGATGTGTACTTTACTAGTGTTCATAGTAACCCCGGGGTACCTGATACCGGTTCAGTTGCTAAGATTAGTAACTCAAAACATGAGTTGCAAAATGAACAGAGACTAGTTAAGGGAAATGTGAAAATGTGTGTTGGAAATGATTCCAAGGTTGATAAGATCACCATCGCACACTCCATTTACCTTCGGGATTAGTGTTGAAACTAAAATAAATGTTATTTGGTGTTTGTGTTGAGCATGAATATGATTGGCTCATGTTTATTGCAACACAGTTATTGATTTAAGTCAACGAATAATTGTTGTTCTGTTTACATGAATAAAACCTTCTATGGTCAAACACTTAATATAAATGGTTTATTGTATCTCGATCATAGTGATACGCATATTCATAATATTGATGCCAAAAGAGGCAAAGTTGATAATGATAGTGCAACATACTTGTGGGACTGCCATTTAGGTGACATTCGTGTAAAGCGCATGAACAAACTCCATGTGGATGGACTTTTGGAATCCCTTGATTATGAATCATTTGATGCTTGCGAACCATGCCTCATGGGCAAGATGACTAAGACTCCGTTCTCCGGAACAATGGAGCGAGCCACTGACTTATTCAAAATAATACATACCGATTTATGCGTTCCTATGAGTGTTGAGGCTCGCAGCGGGTGTCGTTATTTTCTAACCTTCACAGATGCTATGAGCAGATATGGGTATATCTACTTAATGAAACACAATTCTGAAACATTTGAAAAAGTTCAAAGAATTTCAGGGTGAAAGTGGAGAATCATCGTAGCAAGAAAATGAAGTTTCTACGATCTAATTGTGGAGGCGAATATTTGAGTTATGAGTTTGGCCTTCATTTAAAACAATGTAGAATAGTTTCACTACTCACGCCACCTGGAACACCACAGCGTAATGGTGTGTCCGAACGCCGTAACTGTACTTTATTAGATATGGTGCAATCTATGATGTCTCTGACCGATTTACCACTATCGTTTTGGGGTTATGCATTAAAGACAGCTGCATTCATGTTAGAGAGGGCACCATCTAAATCTGTTGAGACGAGACTGTATGAACTATGGTTTGGCAAGAAACCTAAGCTGTCGTTTCTTAAAGTTTGGGGTTGCGATGCTTATGTGAAAAAGCTTGAACCTGATAAGCTCGAACCCAAATTGGAGAAGTGCGTCTTCATAGGATACCCAAAATAAATTGTTGGCTATACCTTCTATCGCAGATCTGAAGGCAAGATCATTGTTGCCTTTCTAGAGAAGAGTTTCTCTCAAAAGAAGTGAGTGGGAGCAAAGTAGAATTTGATGAGGTAATTGTACCTTCTCTCGTATTGGAAAGTAGTTCATCACAGAAATTAGTTCCAGTGATGCCTACACCAACTAGAGAGGAAGCTAATGATAATGATCGTGAAAACTTCAGATCAAGTTAACCGAACCTCGTAGGTCAACCAGAGCATGTTCCGCACCAGAGTGGTACGGTAATACTATTCTGGAAGTCATGTTTCTAGACCATGACAAACCTACGAATTATGAGGAAGTGATGATGAGCCCAAATTCTGACAAATGGCTTGAGGCCATTAAATCTTTCATAGGATCCATGTATGAGAACAAAGTGTGGACTTCGGGGGACTTGCCCAATGATCAGCAAGCCATTGACAATAAATGGATCTTCAAGAGGACGACGGACGCTGATGGTAGGGTTACTATCTACAAAGCTTGACTTGTTGCAAAAAGGTTTTTTGACAAGTTCAAGGGGTTGACTACGATGAGACTTTCTCACCCGTAGCGATGCTTAAGTCTGTACGAATCATGTTAGCAATTGCCACATTTTATGAAATCTGGAAAATGAATGTCAAAACTGCATTCCTTAATGGATGTGTCAAAGAAGAGTTGTATATGATGCAACCATACGGTTTGGTAGATCCTAAATGTGCTAAAAAAGTGTGCAAACTCCAGCGATCCATCTACAGACTGGTGCAAGCATCTCGGAGTCAAAATATACACTTTGATGTGGTGATCACAACATATGGTTTTATACAGACTTATGGTGAAGCCTGTATTTACCAGAAAGTGAGTGGGAGCTCTGTAGCATTTTAAATATTATATGTGGATGATAGATTGTTGATTGGAAATGATGTAGAATTTTTGGATAGCACAAAAGGATACTTGAATAACAGTTTTTCAATAAAAGACCTCGGTGAAGCTACTTATATTTTGGGCATCAAGATCTATAGAGATAGATTTAGACGCTTCATAGGACTTTCTAAAGCACATATCTTGACAAGATTTAGAAGAAGTTCAAAATTAATTAGTCAAAGAAAGGGGTCTTGCTTGTGTTGCAATGTGTGAAGTTGAGTAAGACTTAAATCCCGACCAAGGCAGAAGATAGATAGAGAATGAAAGTCATTCCCTATGCCTCAGCCATAGGTTCTGTAAAGTGTGACATGCTGTGTACAAGACATATTGTGTACCTTACCAAGAGTTTGGCAAGGGGGTACAATACTGATCCAGGAGTAGATCGGTGAACAACGGTGAAAATTATCCTTTGTTACCTAAGAGGAGTAAGGAAATGTTTCTCGTTTATGTAGGTGATAAAGAGTTCGTCGTAAAGAGTTACGTCATTGCAAGACTTAACACTAATCTAGATGACTCTAAGTCTCAACATAGATTCGTATTGAACATGGGGCAATTAGCTAGAGTAGCTCCACGCAGAGCATTGTAGACATAGAAATTTGCAAAATACGTACGGATCTGAATGTGGCAGACCCGTTGACTAAAACTTCTCTCACAAGCAAAATATGATGACACCTTAGTACTCTTTGGGTGTTAATCACATATGATGTGAACTAGATTATTGACTCTAGTAAACCCTTTGAGTGATGGTCACATGGAGATGTGAACTACGGGTGTTAATCACATAAAGATGTGAATTATTGGTGTTAAATCACATGGCAATGTGAACTAGATTATTGACTCTAGTCCAAGTGGGAGACTGAAGGAAATATGCCCTGGAGGCAATAATAAAGTTGTTATTTTATATTTCCTTATATCATGATAAATGTTTATTATTCATGCTAGAATTTTTTTAACCAAAAACTTGATACATGTGTGGATACATGGACAAAACACTGTGTCCCTAGTAAGCCTTTAGTAGACTAGCTTGTTAATCAAAGATGGTTAAGTTTCCTAACCATAGACATGTGTTGTCATTTGATGAACGGGGTCACATAATTAGGAGAATGATGTGATGGCAAGACCCATACGTTAGCTTAGCATGTTGATCGTTCAATTTTATTGCTATTGCTTTCTTGATATCAAATACATATTCCTTCGACAATGAGATTATGCAAGTCCCGAATACCAGAGGAATACCTTGTGGCTATCAAACGTCACAACATAACTGGGTGAATATAAAGATGATCTACAGGTATATCTGAAGGTGTTTGTTGGGTTGGCATACATCGAGATTAGGATTTGTCACTCTGAGTATCGAAGAGGTATCTCTGGGCCCTCTCGGTAATGCACATCATAATAAGCCTTGCAAGCAATGTGACTAATGAGTTAGTTGTGGGATGATGTATTACGGAATGAGTAAGGAGACTCGCTGGTAACGAGATTAAAATAGGTATGAAGATACCGATGATCGAATCTCGGGCAAGTAACACATCAATGACAAAGGGAATAACATATGTTATCATTACGGTACGACCGATAAAGATCTTCGTAGAATATGTGGGAACCAATATAAGCATCTAGGTTCTGCTGTTGGTTATTGACCGGAGAGGTTTCTCGGTCATGTCTACATAGTTCTCGAACCCGTAGGGTCCGCATGCTTAACGTTCGATGACGATTTTGTATTATATGAGTTATGTGATTCGGTGACCGAATGTTGTTCGGAGTCCTGGATGAGATCACAGACAGGACGAGGACCGTCGAAATGGTTGAGAGGTAAAGATTCATATATAGGATGATAGTATTCAGACACCGGAAGTGTTCTGGGGTAGCGGGTATGTAACGGGTCACCGAAAGGGGTTCCGGGCAACCCTCGGCAAGCTATATGGCCCTAATGGGCCAAGAGTAGGACACAACCCTCGGCTGGTGCGCGGATTCGGCCTCCCCTTTCCTCCCCCCTCTCTTTCCTTCCACCTCCGATGGATATGGAAGGGGGGAGGATGACTTGGAGGAGGCGCCCAAGTAGGATTACTCCTACTTGGGGCACCCCTTGCAGCCCCTCTCCCTCTCCCACCTATATATATGTGGGGGGCACCGCTAGAACACACAACATTGATTCCTAGCGGTGTGCGGCGCCCCCCTCCACAGTTTGTGCATCCGGTCATAATGTCGTAGTTCTTAGGCGAAGCCCTACATGGATCACTTCACCATCACCGTCACCATGACGTCATGCTGACGAAACTCTCCCTTGACACTTTGCTGGATTAAGAGTTCGAGGGACGTCATCGAGCTGAACGTGTGCAGAACTCGGAGGTGCCCTACATTCGGTACTTGATCGGTTGAACCGATAAGACGTTTTACTACATCAACCGCGTTAAACAAATTCTTCCGCATTCGGTCTACGAGGGTACATGGACACACTCTCGCCCTCTCGTTGCTATGCATCTCCTAGATAGATCTTGCGTGATCGTAGGAATTTTTTCGAAATTGCATGCTACGTTCCCCAACACCGGGAACGCGAGGTAAGGGGACCGGGCACCGGGGGTCGCGCCTGGGAGGGGACGGGCACCCGGACCAAGCAAGGAGTCGGCGGCGGGAGGGGCCGGCACCAGGGGCCAAGTGGCCAGGCTCCTGGGGGTGCGCCCAGGTGGTGGGTGCCGGGCACCCAGGGCTCTAGGGGCCGGGCACAAGGGGTGTCCAGGGGCTTTTCGACCCCGCGGCCGCATGTCCGGGCACCCGGGGGTCATGTTGTCCGGGCACCTAGGGTTTCCAGGAGGTCTCCGGTCTTCCGCATCTTTGTGTTCCCCTTCCTGCTCCTTCTCCTTGGAACTTCATGAGTACTTCGTGATCCCTCCATGCTTCCTCACAGTCTTCTCCTTGGAACCAAAGAATGCATGACGTTTCTGATTGAGGTAGAAGCCATTTCTTATGTGAATCCAAATGAAGTTCAAAGAGGAAATAGTTAACCTCGGTTTCGATGGCACGTGTGTGTGCTCTAGTCATTGGTTCTCTTCGTGATTGTGGTCGTGATGGGATGTCCATGGGGATGAGCAAGGGATGCTCTACATCACTTCCATTATATATTCCCCTTGCAATTGCATTGATAACCCCTAGCCCATTTTGCGTTACTCGCCTATCGAGACTAGCCATTTGAGTATTGTCGGCAATGTTACTTGTGCACATTAGTGATCATCGATCTACACCTTCCATTGCATACATACCATATTATATTGGTATCATATCATCTCTTGTGTCACAAGATTGTTCCTGTATATACACAATTGCTATCTTGGTTTGTGCATTTTGCAAAAGTGGCCATAGAAAAAAAAAGAATAAGTTTTTAAGCAAAGAGAATGAGCAAAGAAGCTTGTGAGCAAGAACCATAGCACCGTATCATAGTGCATCACTACATATCTTATGGTATCATACTCGATCATCTTGGATCATCTTGTGCTAAAGCTCTGGAACATACATACATAGCATACGTGTGATAGGAAGTCACTACATTTTGTCTCATATAGGTAGTGCAAAAGTTCGTATCCGCTCTTGAGCAATCGGCTAGCATCTCTCTAGTGTTGAGTGAGAAGAGCATTTTCTGTGAATTCCACATTTTTCACTCAATCCTTAGTTGCACAACCACATTTATCTATTCGTGCATGTGTTTCCGTGTGCCCACATTGCTATTGGTCTACTTGTTTCACTTGCGAATTTGTGAATCTCTTTCAAAATTATTGACTCTTGCTAACATTTTGCATCAAAGTTTTGTGCCACTATCCTCATCGAGCTCCACCATAAGCCTTATTTGTGTAGGTGTGAGAAATTGACGAGATCGGTACCAATTGTGCTATTTCCTTGTTACATCATTGAGTGATCATTGATCCATTCTCAACATCGGTCAATGTACATTTGGTATAGTTCTCCCCTTTCTTGCACTCATATTTGCTCGATTCTTTTGATGGATAGGAAAGGCATTTCATCTCCGGTCTTCCACAACAACGATGCCGTGAACAACTACATCACCAAAATGTCCCTCTTCGATCTACAACAACAAATGCAAGGCGCACAATCAAGATTGAGAGAGCACATCGACAACCTCTCCATCGACATACGACACTCCGAAGCACATACAAGAGACTACTTCGACAACAAGCTTTCCGCACAAAAGGAGGAGCAAGATGCAAGGATGGAAGAAATACACAACTTGATGGCCAACTATAAGTCTTCTTCCCCTTCGTCGTCTTTAAGGAAGAGGCGAGTTGGTCGACCATCTTCGGAGCGCCCATGCGATGCATGCGCAATTCGTCCACTTCCACATCTATGTGGTCAACATCATCACATTCGTGATCCACATGTCACCTCCAACCATCATGTGCACGATGACGACAAACGACATCTACTACGAGCTCAAGTAAGACAACGACACCATCAACATGAAGATGCCCAAGACACGCAAACCTACAAGTCCCAACAGGCTCTACATCCCTAATTTCATGAGCATAAGAGAAGACCGCGAGACAAGCACCACCGAGAGGAAGCTACAGCTACCACCACCACTTTGGCATCTTCACCAAGTGTTCTCAAGACATCTTCGCCTTTGTACGTACGACATCTTCGCCTACTTCCCATGAGTTTGCCTACATCGACATTTCCAACAACAACGCGACCACCTACAAGCGAGGGCGACCCTTCCATCTTCGGAAGCCCCTCAACGAAGATGGCCGAGCCTGGGAAATTACCTTCGGTCATGGAGACGAGATACGAGGTGCCACATCATATGGGTTTCCTACAACAAGACAATGACAAGACGTTTGAGCAAGGGCCATCCCCTTCGACCACGCCGGCGAGTACGAACCTCTTCAACAACATGAATACGGCACATCAATATGTCTCCTACTCCGAGTCAAGCTACGAGACCACGCACGAGACCCTCTCTTTGGTCTCGGAGGAGAGCGATGATTTGCCACATCCTACAACATTCATCTTCGGAGGCATTATTGTAACGCCCCGAGTCTGATGCGCTAGGTGTCTTCTAGTCATTCGCCGTCGTTGCCATGTCATTTGCTTGCGTGTTGCATTTTGCCATGTCATCATGTGCATTTCATCTGCATGTTTTTCAAAACTTGCATCCGTCCGGGTCCCCTAGTTCTCTCCGTTGTCTGTTCTAAGGCCTTTCACTCTCACATGCACTCGCCGCACCTTCCTGATCTCGTTTTGTGGGCGGGAGAAAAACATTCTAGGAACGGGCCGAGATTTTTTGAGTGGCCTTGGTATATCACCGGTAGACCGCTTGTCAAATTTTGTTCCACTTGGAGGTCATTTGATGCCCCAACGGTTAACCGCATTAACTATCTGACCATTTTCTCTTTACAGCCCAGCACCCTTCCACAATAGCTCACTAGCCCATCTAAACCCCCTCGATGATCTCCGTCGTTGGATCACGATCATGTCGGTGAAAACCGCACCTCATTTGGCCTCTCCTAGCTCCCTCTACCTATATAAACACCCTCTCCCCTGAAATTTGCGGGCAAACCCTAGCATCCTCTTCCCCGCGCCACCGGACGGGTCCGCCCGCACCGGACATGTCCGCCTACCATGTCGCCTGGCCAATCAAGCGCTGCCACCTCAGTGCCAGCAGCCGCCGCCGCCACGTGCCCTCTCCGCCACCGCCCACCACTTCGGCCCGCGGAGCCCGGAGCAGGACCGCCCGAGCCCTGCGAGCGCCGCCCGCCGCTCCTCCCAATATGCGCCGCTGCTGCGCACCGCCATGCGCGCCGCCCGAGTGCCGCCGCCCCGCGCCACCACCTCCTCGCCGTGCCTTCGCCTTGCAGTCGCCCATCGCCACGCCGCCCGAGCCTCAACAATACCCCGCCGCCGTCTGCCACCACCCGCGTGCCTCCCCGCCTCGGTTCGCCCGTCGCTGGAGCATGGTTCGCCGCCGTGTCACCCCATCATCACCAGCAGCCGCGTCGCCTCACCACAGACCCGGCCACTTCCCGCGCCTCCACCGGCCTCCTCCTCGCCGGAGCGCCTCGCCGGAGCTGCCCCGCCGTTGTAGGAGCCGGAGTGGATGAGATCCACCAATCACGTGATCCAAATGCGGCGCCCTGTCCCGGATCCCCTCGTCCTGCTCCTCCTTGCCCCGTTGACTTTCGCAAGGTTGATTTTTTCTAAGTATCTGGAACCAGCATCATGCATGCATCTTGTGTGGACCATAACTTTGTGCATATTGCCCCGATTTGCGTGTATGATATGTCCAATTGTTCATCTATGAGCGCTCTACATGCTAGTGTCATTTGCATGCATGTTACTCTACATGTGCTAAGTGATAATTGATATAACCTCAATCATTGTTGCAAAAGTGCTAAGTGATATAACCTGCTAAAGATTGTCATAACTTGCTGATTTGTATTTTTCATAGCATTCCGTGTGTTTATCTTTTGAACATCATGTCAACATGTTTTAGAAGCATATTCATACCATCTTTACTGTGGTGCAATCCATGTATTTTTATGTGCCTTGTGGTGACTAGCACAAGCTTGGAAAGTGTGCCACCTGATGTTTGCAATTTTCTGAGACTGATTTTGCTAAGTCTGTAACGGTTACTTTATGTTGCCATGTTAACTTGATGCTACCATCAATTCCATGCATAATCTAGAGATGCCTAGTTGACATGTTTTTATTTCCATGTTATGCTCTATCATTCCATGCCATTTGATGCATCATATAAGTCCTGCAGCATATGTTTTCATTGCCATGAACATGCCTAAATGATGTTCCAGTTTTCTATTAGCTTCATGATGCCATGTTGTGAGCTTGTTATTAATCAATCTGTGCCTCTTTTCGAGATGCTCTGATTGCATGATTTGAAGTATGATATGAGTACTTTTTCCACATGCCAAGTTTGTTAATTATGGACCTTATATGACCTCTATTACAAGCTTGCAAACATGCTATGTTGATGTTGCTGTTTTACACTTGCTGAAACTGCTACAACATTCAAACGTGTCTTGATGGTTCCCACTAGTCCATAAGACATATGTTTATGACTCCTTGGTGTTATTTGATCTTTGTTATGTTTTACTTTGATGTCATGCCCTTGGTTGCCATATAACTTGCTGTAGTTTGTCTCTTTCTTGCTCTCAAGTTTCCATCATGCTAAATCTGCCATCCTATTAATATATGTTCCATTTTGCAAGTATAATAGTAATTACTCCATGCATCATATGAAATTTTGCCCTTGGACTAAGTTGAAGTATACCATGTCTACTACATGCCCATGTCTTTTGCATAATTATGAAAGTTGTTATGCTTGCTGTTATGTGCCTCCAAACTCAACATCATAATGTTATCAAAGTGTGAGAATCAGCTTAATCATGTTTGCATCTTACCTTGATGATTCCCATGAACCAGTTGCTCATATGGTTATGCCACGTTGCGTGTTTTGAGATCCATGATATGTACTAGCATGACATGATTTTGCTTGCCATGTTCTTGCACTGTAGCTTAATTACTTCTTGCCTCCAACATGCCATCGTATAAACTCTGCTCATGCATATGCTATGTTTTTCACTAAGTCATAATCTGTGTTATAAAGTTGTATTTTGCATTGTTCATCTTGGATTAATATTGATGCCTATGAACCTGAACCTTGATGTTATTTGAAGCATGTAATATGTGATTTAAGTGCATATCAAGTTTGTGCCCATATCATTCTTGTAGCATGTTGTTTCCTTGATTGCAATGTGCTTAGTTGCTGTTTTGGCAGTTTGTGTTTGAAACTTGTATTGAGTGTATGTGTTGAACCGTTGCTCCGTTTTGAGTATGCTCTATATGAAACTTGCTTAGTTTTGTATGTAGTTTCATGTTACCTTGTTGCATCCATGTTTTGGAGTGTTTGTGATGTTGTTTTGCTTGCTTTTGCAACAATGCCATGTTTAACTTGTTTTGCTCATAGCTTCTAGGCCGTAACTTCGAATTAAATGAACTTTATATGTGACTTGACTAGAAAACTGCGTAGATCATCTTGGTGCACTTTAACTTGATGTTTAACAACTTTAACACAATGTTTTGTTCAGATCTGGAGCAATTTCGAAATTTGCATATGAGGACTTACCGGAATTGTTATATGTTATTTCCGGCCTCATTTAAACTTGCTTTGATGTGTTGTTCTTGTATGCATCATCCCTTGCCATGAGTAGCATCATGTAGCCTTGTCGTGCCTCATACTTGGTTGAGCATCATGTCATGATATATGTTGTGTGTTTACCATGTTGTTTGTTTCTTTCCGGTTGTGCTTCTTTCTCGATAGTTCCGGTTTCGTTGCGATTGTGAGGATTCCTTTGACTATGTGGGTTCGTCTTCTTCATGGACTCGTTCTTCTTCCTAGCGGGATTTCAGGCAAGATGACCATCACCTTGGATATGACTACTATCTTTGCTATGCTAGTTGTCTCGATGCTATCGCTCTATCGCGCTACCTACCACTTGTTTATCAAGCCTCCTAAATTGCCATGATAGCCTCTAACCTTTTCACCCATCCTGGCAAACTGTTTGTTTGGCTATGTTACCGCTTTGCTTCGCCCCTCTTATAGCATTGCTAGTTACAAGTTGTTCCATGTTGGGACATGGATTCATGGATATCATGGGATAACACAAATATCTCTTATTTAATTGATGCACATATATACTCGATAAACGGTGGCAGGCTCCGCCTTTTGCTTGGTGTTTTGTTCCACTCTTGCCACCCTAGTTTTCATCATACCGGTGTTATGTTCCTTGATTTTGCGTCCCTAACACGGTGAGGGTTTATGGGCCCACTTGACAGTTCTCTTTGAATAAAACTCTTCTAGCAAGGCCCAACATTGGTTTTAACATTTGCCATAATAATACTTGAACTAAATAATTAATTGGCATAGGGCGTCATGAACTAGAGGACTCTTTCTACATAGCAGGGGGGCAGTGCTGATGGTGTTGGTCCCAAACGGGCAGACTGCGGGTCAACCACGTGGCAACCCGAGGATCTGGTTTTACTCGTAGGCTTTCCCATCGGGATGTGGCCTGAGACGAGATATGTGCGACTACTATCAGGGTGTCGGCACGCCGGGAGGTCTTGCTGGACTAGTTTTACCATTGTCAAAATGTCTTGTGCACCGGGATTCCAAGTCTGATCGGAGCGTCCCGCGATGGAGGATTGTCTCCACGGATCATGTGCTTGTCATGGGCTAAGTTGGGACAGCCCTGTAGGGTTTAGACTTTTGAGAGCCATGCTCGCGGTTATGTGGCAGATGGGAATTTGTTAATATCCGGTTGTAGTGAACTTGAAGTAAACTCAATTAAAATACACCAACCGCGTGCATAACCGTGACTGTCTCTTTTCGAGGAAGTTTGAGAGGAGAAACGGTTGGGTTATGTTTGGACGTAAGTAGTTCAGGATCACTTCTTGATCATTACTAGTTTGCGACCATATGCCTAGTTTCTCATCTTACTCTTGTACTCCTGTGTTAGACACCATACTTTGCTTAGCCGCTGCTGCAACCTCACCAGTTACCCTTTTCCTACCCTTGAAGCATTGCTAGTCTTGATACCCATGGTAATGGCATTGCTGAGTCCTCATGGCTCATAGTTTACTACAACAATAGTTGCAGGTACAAGTAATGCGATGATAATGACATGAGAGCGATGTTTACTTGTTTTGGAATTCTTCTTCTTCGATCTTGGGTTAGGTTCCTGGTCGGTAGCCTAGGCTAGCAGGGTGGATGTCGTTTGAGTTTCTGTTTGTGTTTTCATCCGTAGTCGGATGTTATTCTCATGTACGATGTTTGATGTATTCTTGTGGCGTTTGTATGCCTTTGGTATCTATGCCCAAACCATTATGTAATGGTACGATGTAATGATATCCAGCTTGCAAAAGTGTCTCCGATATGCACTTCTATCCTTGGTGGGACCTTCGAGTTCCTTCAGGATACATTCACATATTGGGTGTGACAAGTTGGTATCAGAGCCTCGACCGACCATAGGAGCCCCCTTGATTCTCCATAGTTGGCCGTTGTTGAGTCTAGAAGAAAACTTTTTCGGAGTCTAGTTATATCGGGGAGTAGGAATTCTTTTTACTCCATAGTCCCTTCATCACTCTGGTTAGAAATCTTGACGTAGGTGCTTGATTCTTCTACTCTTCCCCTTCAAATTGTTTTTAGGATCACACAGTTAGTTTTCCGATCGTTGTGTTGTCAACTCTTTTCATCCGGTGCTTTTCTCGTCAAGTTGATTCGATCCTCTTCATCTTTTGCAAGGTCAATCCTCAGTTCTTTCTCAACGACGTTGTTCCCCCGTATGAAGTTGTCTTTCTTTTTCCTACCCGCCCACCCTTTTTCTTCTCGGAGTCGGAGTCCTTAATCGAGTATCCATCCTACTTGTGCGAAGCCTTTGCATTCTTTCCTTAATTATTTAAACCGGTGTTTTTTCTCTTCAAGTTATTCGTCAATTCCACGTTCCAAGTTGCCTTAGTTTTTCCCACCCTCTCACCCCTTTTCTTCCCAGAGTCTCAACCTACTTTGTAACGCCCCGGATACAACTTTCAATATTGGTAACTTCGACCCTTGCCTTTTCCGGAGATGCGATATGAGTTTCCCTTCATGGTTGGCTTTTTGTATTCGTTTTGCATTTTTTCCATGTCATGCATTTCATATCATGTCATCATGTGCATCGCATTTGCATACGTGTTCGTCTCATGCATCCAAGCATTTTCCCCGTGGTCCGTTTTGCAATCCGGCACTCCTATGGCCTCCGGCGCCCCCTTTTGCCTCTTTTCGTGTGCGGGTGTTAAACTTTCTCGGAATGGCCCGAGATTTGCCAAGCGGCCTTGCTATACCACCAGTAGACCGCCTGTTAAGTTTCGTGCCATTTGGAGTCCGTTTGATACCCCAACCGTCAACCGTGGAACCGTAAAGGCCTCATGTGTGTTGTAGCCCAACACCCCTCCAAAGTGGCCCAATAACCCATCCAAACCCCTCCATCGTCTCGGTCGTTCGATCACGATCGCGTGGCCAAAAACCGCACCTCATTTGGACACTCCTACCTCCTACCTATATATATGTGTCTCCTCCGAAATTTCGCGGTCAAACCCTAGCAATTTTCCCCTTTTCGCCGCTGGACACATCTCCTCCCACCACCGGACATGTCCGCGCCGCCACCCCGCCCAATCACGTCGCGCCACCTGTCCTCCGCCGCCATCCCCATGCCGCCGGCCCGCGAAGCCCATCGAGGGCCCGCGCGAGCCCGGATCCGCCCGCCGCCGCGTGTGCGCACCGCCGACCGCGCCCGCTCGCCGGACTTCGCCAGCCACGTCGCCGGAGCGCCCCGCCACCACATCACCGCCCCGAATCCGCCCGCCTTGCCTGCTTCCTCCGCCGCCCGCCTCCAGGCTGGACCCCGCCGCCCCGCTCCTCCGTTTTCCCTGCCCGCCTTCTTCCTCTCTCACCTTGCCCGTGCTCTTTCTCAGGCTCCCGGCCGCCATGGCCGCCACCGCTGCGATCTCCGCAATCCCGCCGCCCCGAGTCTCCTCGTTGCCGGGAACAGAACCCCACACCCGTGGATCTGCGCCTCCCCGCCTGGATCCCCTCACCTATCGTCGTCCCTCATCTTCCTTGCCGCCGGCGCGCCGGAGAGCCGCTGCTGCGGTCCTGCCCGGGGTCGTGCGCGAGAGAGACAATGCCCTCGGCCTCGTGGGCCCGAGGCCTCACCTCGCGGCCCAGATCTGCAGGCCCAGGTCTATAGAAGCCCAGCTTCGATGGTTTCGGCCCGATGTGAGCACCCCCATCTAAATCCCGCCCGTGTGTTTTTTACTATTCGACGCTCAATGCTGAAACAACTAAGTCCCAGAAATTCTAATGTCATATGCCCCTGTTCGTGATGCCGTAACTCCTCACGCGTAGCTCCGTCTTGCATGCATGATATATCAAAATGTTCATCAGGATGAGCTCTTCGTTGTGTTCCATTGTGCCATGCTTGTTTGAGTCCATCTTGATGCCGAAATAGTCGATGCAAGAGTGCTATAAAATGTTAGTTCTTGTTTCTTAACAGAGTATGAGCATTTGTCATTTTTGATACATTTGTTGTGTGCTTCATATGGCTATGAGCTCTACATGTGTTTTGGGCTATGCCATGCCATCTTTACAGGGGTGTATGCCATGTATTTTTGTGATCTTTGTGGTGACTAGCACAAGCATGCTAAGTAGGTCTCGTGATATTGCTAATTTCAGAGACTTGGAATTTCACTAAGTCATTTCCCTGCTGTTATTTTATGCCATGTATTCATGTTGCTACAGAGTAATCCATGCTTATTTTATGGTTGTGCTCTATCTATCCTTGTCCCTTTTTGCATTTATGGAGTGCCCTAGCATGACTCAATCTTGCTCTACTTTTGCTATAAAATGTTCATGGCAGATTGTTTACATGTTAATCAATTTTGCCAAGGTTGTTGTAGTTGATCCATGGATGCTATGAGATTATTCTTCCCATGGTTAGCTTCTTGATCATGTCTTCTTGATGGTAGTATGCTTAGATTTTCATGCAATGCCTTGTGTTGAGTGAATCGAGCTTGCAAACATGACTTCATAACTCTGTTTTGCCATGTCCAGTTTTTTGCTGAGTCTGAATCTGTTAACGAAACTTGCTATGCTTACATGGGTGCCATCATATTTTCGGTGCCCTTTTGGCTTATGGTAAGTAAGTGACTTTTGTTATATGCTTTGACTAGATTCATGACATGCCTTGTATTGGTATGATCTGATCCTGTAGGATGTTCTAATCTTGCTCTAAACATAGCTTCCTGATGTTAATTCCTGGCATGCTAGTATTTTCACTAAGTCTGATGGTGATATCTTTTGCTCTTTTGCCATGCTTGTTTGAACCTGCTCTTGTGTGATTTAGCTGTAGCTCAGTGTATATCTTTTCTCAAACATCATGAGTAGATCACTACCATGTGCTTTGTTGCTATGTTAGAGTGCAGTATCTTAGTTTCTTGTGGCATTCTAGATGGCATCATGCTATTAATCGCAGAATTGTGTCATTCTTGTTTTGCTTGCCATTTGCAAACCGTGTATCCGATTCCGGCGATCTTTATATCGATTTTGACCAAAATCAACTCATCTTTCTAGCGGCACACTTGATTTGCCAAGTTGAGGCCTGGTTCAATATTTTCCTTTCGGAGCATGCATATGCATTGCATATCACATCCCGCATATCATGCCATGTTTTGCATCATGTTGCTTGCACATTGCACCATGGTTGATTGTGGTTTCCTTTTCTTGTGTTCTTGCCTTGGGAAGAGCCAGGAGACGAGTACGTGATCGAGGAACCCGTTGAGTACGCTTACGAGGATCAAGCTTTCGTCATCTCAGAGAACTTTGCAGGCAAGATGACCATACCTTCGAAATCAATTCTATCTTTGCTTGCTAGTTGCTCGCTCTATTGCTATGCCGCAATACCTACCACTTGCTATATCATGCCTCCCATATTGCCATGTCAAGCCTCTAACCCATCTTTCCGAGCAAACTGTTGTGTGGCTATGTTACCACTTTGCTCAGCCCCTCTTATAGTGTTGCTAGCTGCAGGTGAAGATGGAGTTTGTTCCTTGTTGGAACATGATTATTGTTGGGATATCATTATTATATCTTGATTACTTTAATTCATCTATATACTTGGTAAAGGGTAGAAGGCTCGGCCTTATGCCTGGTGTTTTGTTCCACTCTTGCCACCCTAGTTGCCGTCATACCGGTGTTATGTTCCTTGATTTTGCGTTCCTTACGCGGTTGGGTTATAATGGGAACCCCTTGACAGTTCGCCTTGTATAAAACTCCTCCAGAAAGGCCCAACCTTGGTTTTACCATTTGCCACCTAAGCCTTTTTCCCCTAGGTTCTGCAGACTCAAGGGTCATCTTTAGTTTAAACCCCCGGGCCAGTGCTCCTCTAAGTGTTGGTCCAAACTAGAGCCCCTTGCAGCGCCACCTCGGGGAATCTTGAGGGTTGGTTTTAGTTGTACGGATTGCTTATCCAGTGTGCCCTGAGAACGAGATATGTACATCTCCTATCAGGATTTGTCGGCACATTCGGGCGGCTTTGCTGGTCTTGTTTTACCAATGTCGAAATGTCTTGTAACCGGGATTTCGAGTCTGATCGGTTCTTCCTGGGAGAAGGAATATCCTTCGTTGACCGTGAGAGCTTGTGATGGGCTAAGTTGGGACAACCCTGCAGGGTTTTGAACTTTCGAAAGCCGTGCCCGCGGTTATGGGCAGATGGGAATTTGTTAATATCCAGTTGTAGAGAACTTGACACTAAACTTAATTAAAATGAATCAACCGCGTGTGTAGCCGTGATGGTCTCTTTCCGGTGGAGTCCGGGAAGTGAACACGATTTTGTGTTATGCTTGAACGTAAGTAGTTTCAGGATCACTTCTTGATCACTTCTAGTTCACGGCCATTGTTTTGCTTCTCTTCCCGCTCTCATTTGCGTATTTCAGCCACCATATATGCTAGTGCTTGCTGTAGCTCCACCTCACTACCCTTTCCTACCCTTTAAGCTTAAATAGTCTTGATCGCGAGGGTGTGAGATTGATGAGTCCTCGTGACTCACAAATTACTTCCAAAAACAGTTGTAGGTGCCGATGATAATCGTGCAAGTGACGCAACCGAGCTCAAGGAGGAGCTCGATGAAGATCTTGTTCGTTGTGTTGTTTTGTTTCCAATCGATCATTAGTGGAGACCAGATAGGACGATTGGGGATCTATTGCATTAGGGGTTGTCTTTCTTTATTTGGTTCCGTAGTCGGACCTTGATTGTGTTCTGGATGATGTAATGCTATATTTATGTATTGTGTGAAGTGGCGATTGTAAGCCAACTCTTTATCTCTTTCTTATTCAGTACATGGGATGTGTAAAGATTACCCCTCTTGCGACATGCCTACTATGCGGTTATGCCTCTAAGTCGTGCTCCGACACGTGGGAGATATAGCCGCATCGTGGGTGTTACATCCTTTCAAGCATCAATTTCATCTGTGCATTCTTTCCTCAATTGTCTCAACCGGTGAATTATCATCAAGTTCATCGTTGTTCGTCTCGCATTCAATTAATTCGAGGTTGTCACCTCATTCCAGTCTTTCAATCGTTCCAGTGCGTCATTTCTAATTCAAACAATCCTTTCCAACGGTGTTTCTTTTTAGTGGACCCTAACCCATAGGTCATTCCCAGGATCTTATCTGACTCTTCTAATTTTCCTGGAGTTATTCTCAAATTCTTTTCGAAGTTTGACGTAAGAATGAAATTCATTAGTCAGATGCATTTACAAGATCGATTTAAAATTGTTCTCATTGTTGGCTCAACCTCTTTGCTTTTCATTCTCCCGGAGTATCTCAACAATTTTTGGTGATGTTTCTCATCGTCATTCTCAACATTTGAAGACTGAAGAAGAGTTTTCCTCTAAATCTTCCCCGTTCTCCCAGAGGTTTGTTGTGCTAGCTTGTTGCTATCCTCTTATTGTTTCTGATCGTGTGATTCTTTTCTTACCTATCCGGAGTATTTCAGGAGTTGTTTTTCATTTTCGATTATCCGGAGGCCTCTATTTCAGAATATCTTTTCGTTCCAAGTTTTTAGATTCGTTCTTTCCCATATTTGAACAGGTGCTTCATTCAAGCATTCTTTAATCAGTTTGCGATATCTTCATTCTCTTGCTTCTTGATTCACTCAAGTATCTTCGTTTGTTTTCTAATTCTTTCCGTTCATTCTCTTCTCTTCGTTCGTCTTCATTACCACAGTGGCTCGTTTAAGATTTTCACTTCCATTCTAATCATATCAATTCATTCGTTCATTCCAGTCCTACCGGTGGTTCATGAAGACCTTCCCAAATTTTGTGCTATATCTCCCGTAATATTTTCCAACGTGAATAAGTGGTATGAAATACATTGCTTCTCATCAGTTTAATTCATGAAGGATAAGCATAACATAATTCTTATTCTTCTTTCATCAAGTTGATTAATTCCTTCCTTCAGAGATTGTTCGTCATGAATAATCACTCAGTTCTAAGTTGTTCATCCTTTCTTTCCCGGAGTTCAAAGTTTCCTCGGTCGTCTCGTCGGAACCTCCATCTAAGTCACTACAAGGCTTTAATCTTATTCTTTTCATCCTTGAATTCTATCTCATCATCCTTTTGTCACCAAAGTTCTTCATGGTGGTTCAGCAGGATTTGATTCATTCTGCAAGTGTTCATCAAGGTTCTTGTTGGAGGAGCTCAAGTAACTTTTCTTATTGCATGTCGAAGTGCAATTAATTCTCCGTATTCTTTTGGATTTCTTCATTCTCAGCTATTCAATCATTTGGGTAGTAGCATAAATTCACCTCATGTTTTGAGATGTTTACATAAGCCCACGCAAATCAATTCTTTTGTTGTTGTTTTTCTCAACAACTCCGTTCAACCCTTCCCTTTAAGATTACTTTCAAATTCATTTGTGGTAGAAGTTGTTATTTTCTTCTCCGTTCTTTTCATTCCACTTTTTCAATTCTTCCAAAGGCATTGTGTTGTTCCTCTCATCAAGTATATTTCCATCTTGTCAAGTTCCTGTTCTATTCCATTCCATGTTCAACCGAGATGCTATAATAATTCTTTCGTTCTTATTCCCGTCTTGTCTTCTTCTAACTCGAGTGGTTTCAGAGTCTATCTTGTTCCTTGAGCTTTTGATTCTCGTCATAATCGTCGTTCCTCTTTTCTACCTGAGTGCTCTCGACTTTGTTCACCTTATCTCTTGCATTCTTGTCTCACCTCATCCTCTTTCTCTTCTGTCTCGTTCCTAAGATCTCAGGACGAGATCTCTTGTTAGTGGAGGAGAGTTGTAACGCCCCGAGTCCGATGCGCGAGGTGTCTTCAAGTCATTCGCCATCGTTGCCATGTAATTTGCTTGTGTGTTGCATTTTGCCATGTCATCATGTGCATTTCATCTGCATGTTTTTCAAAACTTGCGTCCGTCTAGGTCCCCCAGTTCTCCCCGTCAGCTGTTCCGTTCCCTTTCACTCTCACATGCACCCGCCGCACCTTCCAGATCTCGTTTTGTGTGCGGGAGATAAACATTCTCAGAATGGGCCGAGATTTGTCGAGTGGCCTTGGTATATCACCGGTTGACCGCCTGTCAAATTTCAATCCATTTGGAGGTCGTTTGATGCCCCAATGGTTAACCACGTTAACCGCCCCTTTTCTCTTTGCAGCCCAGCACCCCTCCACAATAGCCCACTAGCCCATTTAAACCCCCTCCATGCTCTCCATCACGGGATCACGATCGTGTGGGCGAAAACCCATGTCATTTGTCCTCTCCTAGCTCCCTCTACCTATATAAACACCCTCTCCCCCGAAATTTGTGGGCAAACCCTAGCCTCCTCTTCCCCGCGCCACCGGACGCGTACGCCCGCACTGGACATGTTTGCCGACCACGCCGCCCGGCCAATCACGCGTCGCCACCTTAGCGCCAGCAGCCACCCCCGCCAATCGCCAGCCGCCACGCACTACTAGGAAAATGCTTATAGATAGGAGTTTAGCAATAGCGCCTGTTTAAGCACCCATGATACTGGTATTTACCGGTAGCACCTGGAACAAAACACACTACTACTACTAAATAACAACAACGTTTGTTAGCCTGGGCCGCGATGCTGTTACATGGGCTGCCGGGCAAAAATGGTAGCCCACTTACCTATAGCGTTTGTTTCAAATGGGCGCTACAGTTGGTGGTCTTAGCAGTAGCACCGACCTCTACCCAGCGCTACTACTAGGGGAAAAGAAAAGCCTGAGCGCCCCCCGCACCCCCTCACTCTCACATTATCGATCCCCCTCCGCCCGACGCCGCCACCGCGGTTAGGGTTCCTCCCCGGCTGCCTCACCCCCGTCGATGGCGCCGTGTGCTGCCACCACGCGCGGTCACCTCTCGCCTCCTCCGATGATCCAGCCCCGTAAGTCCCCCTCGATCTTCTCCTCCCTGCGCACGCCACCACTATCTAGGCTCCGATCGGTTCGCCGTAGCGGCTCGCCATGTTTTGGGATTTCGCATGGGGGAAAGGGATTTAGGGATTCGATGGTGGCTCCGCGCTTCGATGCGACATGTTCCAGGCTTGTTTCCTCGCGTGATTGGGAGAGAGTAGAGAGATGGGTTAGGTGAGAGAAGTAGAGGCTTTTTGTTGCTCATCGAAACTTGGGCTTCGATTCTTGATTAGATGTTTAGCACGTATATGAACACCACTTGTTGTTGGAAGTAATCCAGATGCACAAGTTTGGTCAGCCAAACTTGGTCGAATGTAGGAGGCAGAAAAGGAAGCGGGTAGAGGCGGGATGGGGGGATTGAGGGCAGCAGAAGGGAGCGAGTGAATAGACCTGAGCGAGGGGGGATTAAGGGCAGTAGAAGGGCGGAGGCTTGATTTCTTCATCCTTGGCTGTTGTCCCTGGAGCAGTGGCGGCAGCGGCGGTGCCTAGTGTTCCAGGGTTTAGAGAGGGGTTCTCTCTCTCGTCCTGCCTTGGCTTTTGTTTAGTGGTGTGCTGCTCGACGAGGGAGGGGCCGAAGAGGCGCAGACCAGGCCTGAGTTGGGCTAGAGCAGGCATATTAGATAGAGGCCAGAGCGGTTGATGCAAAGGGAAGCACCCAGCCGTTAATGGAATGATGGACCCAAACCGCTATCCATCTGATGTTGTTACTGAGCCCATTATTGGTAAATTTGAGAAAAAGAAAACACAGAGAGACAGAGAGTTGTATCTGATCTAAAAGGGGGTGTTTGCCTTTTATAGTTTTAATTATTGTGCATCGGATCCCAAAGGTGGAATGGATGTTTACTTATTATGTTTTGTAAATCTTGTGCCATGTTGTTTTGAAAGATTCTAAGCTAGTTCAACTTTTGGATGTGCGAATAGATAAAGTGTTCCCCTGGATTGAACTACTTTTGCTTGTCTTCTTGCGCAATAACGGCAATATGCCTTTTATCTTATTATTAGGCTCTGTTTGGGTTACATGATCTCTATTAGGTTATTGTCTAAACGGAACTACAATTTAGTTGTTATTTTGCTTGCCAGGTGAACCTCATGTGTATTCTCTATGATGTGAACCTGATGTGTATATTATTCAAAACCTAATGTGTATTGAAAACTTTATGTTTACCTTTTGTATCATTAATCCTTTAATCATATTGCTTTAGGGAAATGGCGCCACCACCATGTCGACGGTGCAACTCAATGTGCGCCAACAGCCTTGCAACTGGCACGTTGTTCGATATCTACTTCGAGTCTAGTTTTCTTCATGAGGCGGTAATAAATTATATGAAACTAGTAACCACTATTTTTTTTTAGTGTTATTGGCATTAATGCATTGTGTATATATCATTTTGCTTTTTGTACACAGATCGTCCCATGCAATGTGAAGTCAGAATTCAACAAGATGACCGGAGACTCTGTGACCTTTGAGGCTCCTGGGGCCCCTATACTATGGAGGTCTAGAAAGGACGAAATATGACGTAGGTGGGAGGAGATGGATGGGTCCGTTTCATCGCCCACATGCGTATCACCGGTGGTGAGTTGATCAGCTTCTCCTTCAGAGCAGAAAGACCAAAGCTGGTTGTCATTTATGTCAACAAAGCAGAAGATGTTGAAGATGATGAGGATGATGATGACCCACTTGATGAAGCAATCATATCTCAAAGAATGAGGTTGAGCGAGGAGGAGGTGTGCAACCTATGGGACATCATTCCGCCACGTGCTGACTTCGTCGGGGTGCCATTCGTGACCTGCCTGACCAGTACAATGGTTGATCGGCATATCATGGTATGTTGCATTTACTGTAGTAATTTGATGATATGCTTTATTGTTACACTTAGTGTAGAGTCCGATGATGTATACACTACTAGGGAAAACGTTATACACAGAACTTTAGCAGTAGTGCTTGTTAAAAACGCCCGCTACTGCTAGATAGCAGTAGCGAGTGCGAAATAAGAGCGCTGTAGATGCATATATATCGGTAGCGCGTGTCGTCGAAAACTCGCTACTACTAAAATTCCAACCACTAAGCCGATGGGCTACACATAGTAGTAGCGATCTTTGGAGAACAGCGCAACCGCTAATATTCTTATAGTAGCGCGTTTATGTGTAAAGCGCTACTGCTAACTAAAAGAAAATAAAATGAAAATGAAAGAAATTAGAAAAAGGAGAGAGGAAAAATATAAAATGTAAAGAAAAATAAACGAAAAAGGGAAAAAGGATGAAGGAATAGCAGTAGCGCGTTTGCTAAAAGGCGCTATAGCTAACTTAGCTATAGCACGTTTTCGCAAACGCGCTACCATTATTTTTGACTTAACGCTAAAACGGTTTCCCCCCGGCCACCACTTCTGCCCCAAATCCCCCACCCCGCCACTTCGCCATCGTCTCCCCCTGTAACATCCCAAATTTTCAATTTTGAATGTTATACATTAGATCATCATTGCATACCATATTTTATTTTGCATTTTGGTTGATCCTAGAAATTCTACACAACTCAATGACCCACGGAGAGAGTTGGGGATTTCGTTATTTTCATATTTGAGTTTTCTCAAAATTTGAGAATAGGATCATTTGATTTTATTTATTTTATTATCAATTATTTCTATTACAAAAATATGAGAGAGGGAATAAAATGACTTTCCCAAAATAAAGAAATATTGAGGATTTAATAATAAAATCAAATAGGATTTTATTTCGGAGTTTTTCGGTGTTTTATTTGAATTTAGGAAAAATGTGCGTTTTTCAAAATTGCATTTAGGTCCCAAATAAATGTTCACCTTGTGCGCCTTGATTTTAGAAGCCCGTGAAAATTTATTTCGGAATATTTGGAGTCCGTTTAGTATTTCTTTCTATTTTTCTTCTGCGCGCAATTATTTAAAAAAAAAATCAAACCGGCCTAGGGCCGTGTCCGACTAAGACTCCCGGCCCGTTAGGCTATTTAAGCCGGGGGGGAGGCCCTGCCAGAGCTAACCCTAGCCCGAGCCGCCCCAGCTCCCGCCGCCGCCTCGCCGCCGCACGCCGCCCGAGGTCCGCCGCCGCCTCGAAATCCGCGCAGGTTTTTTTATTATTTTTTTTCGAAAAACCGTTCGGTTTTTCCATCGGTTTTTTAGATTCTTTTTTTTAATTAGATCGGTTTTTCTGGTTTATTTAATTTAGCGAGCGTGCGTCGTTTTTCTTTTCTCGGATTAAATCCGCGATTTTTCTGATCGCGATTCCTGATCTGATTTTCTTTTTAGTATAACTTTTCTCTCGTTTATCGGAATCAGGCGATTCAAGCGCCTAGAGTTTCGTCTCGAAACCCTCTATCCATTTAACCAACTTAAACAAGATTGTGCTACTGTTAAATTTTCCCTAGATCCAGATTAGTAGAATGAAGTTGTTTTCTTTTGCCGTTTGACTTTCGTTGCTTCGTTCGATTTCATTCTTTTGCCAACCGGAGTTCTTGAGTTGAACCTTCTGGTTAGATCTCTTATTTGAGTTTTACCTGTGCATTAGTTGAGTACTTATTGTATGCTTGTTTGTTTGTCTGCGATAGAATACCCGGAGTGCGCCGCTTGTTACTTCGATTCGCTAGGTTTCTCGGATCATCAGCAAGGCAAGTAACACTTTGATCATACCTTTTCTACTACCCAGTTTTATTGCATTAGATCAACCCTCACACATTGCATGGTTAGGATCTAATTAAATTGTGGGATGGGAAGTAGATGTGGTAGTACCTATTACCTGTTTATTATCAAACCTTTGGGAGTTACTTTTACGTTTGCTTATTATGCCATGCTATGCTAGTAGACGTGGATTGGGTGAGTGATATCCATGACAGATGTGAGTTTTGTTAATTAATGGTTATCTAAGGTGGCAACTTAAACACACATCTGGTTGGATTGAGGCACCTGGGTATTCCAGGACTTGCTTGTTTTCTTTTGGACCGCCACCCAGGCTCAAAGGGATCATGAGACTATTCATACTAGAAACTTCCGTGTGGAGCCACAAGATATTATGGGCTCTAGCATAGTTGACTAAGTCGTGTGAACTCTTACAGTGGTAGACTAGCAGATGTAGGGGATGTAGGTGGTACGGTCTACCCGATCGTAAGGTGCTAGCGCTTCTGAAAGACTATGTCTCGGTCATCCGTCTTCTCAAACACCATGTAGTGCGAGAAACCCAACAGAAGTGATCGAGTCTTTTGGGGAAAAGTGTGCAAACCTCTGCAGAGTGTACTAAACTAATCATGGTTAGCCGTGTCCCCGATTATGGACATCTTGAGTATCTAGTACCTGAATTATCATGTGAATCTCAACATGTTACTCTAAATTAATTTTGTTGGGTTATGTGTAATGATGATGCTTAATTGGGATTGAGAATGCTGTCAACCATTCTCAATGTTTAACAACTACCATGATAGTTAAATAAATTTTATTCCTTTGAAGTAGGGAAAAATTGGCTTTACGCAAAACTGTAACCATAGAGCTTTCCACCAGCCAAATATGCACATAGTATAGCTGTTTCATTCCATTACTCTCTATGTGTTACATTGCCAGCATATTCCATGTGCTGGCCCGTTTCGGGCTGCAACGTTAATGTTGCAGACTTTTCAGACGATGATTAAGGAGTTTTAGGTCGTGGTTCTATACTCAGTGATGCCGTTGGAGTTGATGGACTCACTTATCTTCCAAGCCTTCCGTTGTTATCGTTATTAGATGGCCTTAAGCCATATTTATTGTAATAAGTTCTCTTTTGAGACACTCGATGTAATAAGTGTGTGATTGCTACTCTGCTATAAATCCTCCGAGTACTATGTGGTGTCAGCATTACTGATCCAGGGATGACACCGGAGCACAGAGATCAGACTGTTTGAGGTTTGGTCGCCACAGAGATGGTATCAGAGCACACGCTGACTGTAGGACACGACCACTAAGCTAAAAGACCTAGATCACTATTCACTCTCTTCTCTTCTGACTTCTCATCTTTCTACTCTTTTAGGACGGCGGATGCAAGGAACAAGTTCACGCAACTGGATGAAGATACAACCTTTGGACGTCACTTGAAGGAAGTCACTAGATACCTGAACATAGGAGTACCAAGCTTCACAGGAACCTATAACGCCACTTTACCTGAAGAAGAGCGCTGGATGATTCAAGTTCAAATTCCAGGAAGGATGTTCATGCCAGTCACTGAGCCCATAGAGTTTTCTTTTGATGCACCAACTTGGAGTCTAGGAAAGAGCATGGCAGCTCACATCGCCATGGGACGCATTTGAGAAGTCTACCGCAATAATCTCAAGGATACTATCTACCAGATTTGTGGGCGCCGAGATGAGCACTGGGAGATGATCAGCACCAGAAAGGATAGATCAATTGCAGCTTTTATCCAGGAATTAAACCAGCACATTCGACGACAGGAGAACCAGATGTGCGCCGACATGATAGATCTGAAGTAGGCTAAGACTAGAATCAAGGAACTGGAGGAAGAACTCAAGGCTGCACATGAAGATTATGAAGAGGAAATTGAAGTATTGGTGGAGAAGAATGACGACCTGATCAAAAAGATTGGAATATTTATGGGAGGCCCTACGCCAGTAGAGGAAGATGAAGAACCCAAGGAGATTAGCCTGGAAGACTACATCATCATCGACGGCACCGATTTGGATCCAGATAGTAGCGATGATGACTATGTTGATGAAGATGGAGCGGATATCATGGAGTCTACAACCGAAGAATATTTCTAGTAGACCACCTCATCAGTAGTAGTAGTCCACCATGTAAATATAGTAGTCCGAGAACTTTTCCGATAGATAGATCGATTGTATGCCCTTGTTTGATTGAATAAAGTGAATTGTTTGCTTTTGCCTCATGTGCATATGGGTAGTGTTTTCTCTTTAGACCCCCTCTATTCTTACATCTCATCTTTTCTAAACCCTCAGATGCCTCCGAGACGTGACCCTGGATTTTCCTATCCACCGGAGCTCACCCAGTTGATCCAGCAGCAGAACACATTGATGCAGTTGCTAGTCCAGAATCAGAATCAAGGGAACAACAACAACAACCCACCACCACCACCACCTGTTGATCACTTAGCCCGTTTTCTTAGGCTGAATCCGCCGGTGTTTTCCAGTAGCACCGAGCCGATAGTAGTAGACGATTGGCTCCGCAAGACAGCTAGGGAGTTGACCACAGCAAGATGCACAGATGCGGAGAAGGTAAAGTTTGCCGCACATCAGTTAGAAGGACCCGCAACATCATGGTGGAAGAATTTCACAGCCACTTTCCCAGTCGACACTGTCACATGGGACCAGTTTCAGCAGGCTTTTCGTACTGCACATGTTTCATCAGGAGCTATGGCCTTGAAGAAGCGTGAGTGTCACAACTTATGCCAAGGAGGATGAACAGTTGGCTAGTATGTAGAGGACTTTAGTAAGTTAGCATGTTATGCCCCAGATGACATCGCTATGGATGCAGCTAAGCAGGATAAGTTTCTGGAAGGACTGAATGATGAGTTGAGCATGCAGTTGATGGTAGCAACCTTCAACAACTACCAGGAGTTGGTAGATCGTGCTCTTATGATTGAAGGGAAGTAGCAGCAAATTGAGAATCACAAGAGGAAGTATGGAAAAGGGAAGTACAATTCAGGAGCTCAGCAGAAACCACATTTTACCCCTAGACCAGGAGGACATTTTCATGTGAATCTCAACATGTTACTCTAAATTAATTTTGTTGGGTTATGTTTAATGATGATGCTTAATTGGGATTGAGAATGCTGTCAACCATTCTCAATGTTTAACAACTACCATGATAGTTAAATAAATTTTATTCCTTTGAAGTAGGGAAAATTTGGCTTTACGCAAAGCTGTAACCATAGAGCTTTCCACCAGCCAAATATGCATATAGTATAGCTGTTTCATTCCATTACTCTCTATGTATTACATTGCCAGCATATTCCATGTGCTGACCCGTTTCGGGCTGCAACGTTAATGTTGCAGACTTTTCAGACGATGATTAAGGAGTTTTAGGTCGTGGTTCGATACTCAGTGATGCCGTTGGAGTTGATGGACTCACGTATCTTCCAAGCCTTCCGCTGTTATCGTTATTAGATGGCCTTAAGCCATATTTATTGTAATAAGTTCTCTTTTGAGACACTCGATGTAATAAGTGTGTGATTGCTACTCTGCTATAAATCCTCCGAGTACTGTGTGGTGTCAGCATTACTGATCCAGGGATGACACCAGAGCACAGAGATCAAACTGTTTGAGGTCTAGTCACTACACCCCCACTTCGATGTCGCCTCCACTTCGCCGCCATCTCCTGCCGGCGTCCACGCCGTGCTCATCCTCACCGCCGCCGCCCGAGGCCGCCCAGCCTCACCGCTGCCGCCACCTCTCGGGCCGCCCTTGACCTCACCGTCGCTGCCCTCGACCTCACCGCCGCCGCCCTCGACCTCACCGCCCCCGAGCCCGCCCAGGACCACCGCCTCCTGATCCCAAGACTGCCCTCGCCGCCCCTACCTCCACCACCATCGTCTCTCCCCTCTCTGTAAGCCCCCCACCCTCCCCCACCCCCTCTAATCTCTTTGCTTTTTCTTCCTCCGCCATGTTAATTAGTACTATGGTTCATACATAATGATTTTTAGTAGTAGTAGTAGAAGATGTTAATTAGTAATAGTGATGGTACTAGTTAACTAGGGCAGTATGGTTAATAGTAGATGTTTTTTAGTTAGGGTAATAATAGATGTTAAGTAGTAGATAATGTAGATGTCAATTAGTTCAGTAGGGTTTAGCTTTTGAATTGAGTTTGTTTAACTAGATGTCAATTAGGGCAGTAGGGTTTAGTTTAGAGTAAAGTTTAGTTCAGTAGTTAACTAAATATAATCTATGTTTGGTTTTTGAATTGAGTTTGAGGGAGCATGATATTTGTGTAGATTTTCTTGAAGTGTCAAACGCTAGGACATGCAAATTTGAAGTGCTCGGGATATATGCAAATTCCTCAATTGTGTTTGCCCATGTTTCGATTGTGCCCAAGTGGACTTTTGTTGTTTCTAGGGAATGAAGCTAAGTGGCCTATGTTTTGTTGGAATGTTGATTCATTTCCATTCATGCAAATTTCAAGTTCTCGATTTTTCCACTTTTTAGCATAGGTCATGCCGAAATTTTCCATGAATTTCGGCATCACTTGTGCTACAAACTAGGACATATCGAGTGCCCATGATTTGCCACACCGGGAAGGAGTCAACTTCCTGCAAAAGATAGGCCTTTTTATGTCATTATTCATTTTATTAGGTCTAGAATTAATTGACTAGATTTAATCATAGGGAACATGGCTAGCAATGATCAAGGACATGGTTCTGTTTATTGCGACGATGTCTACCTGGCGACAGATGATTTGTTGAGCCTTGCCGATGATCAACCGATGTTTTTGCTGGGCCCACGGTCGCATCGGGGACTAAGACCAACAAGAAGACCGGTGCTAAGACTGAGACCGCCACTGAGACTGAGATCGGCGCTGAGACTCAGACTGGCATCGAGATTGGCGCTGCCTCGGGGAGCGGAGCCGGTGTATAACCGAAAGGAAAGAAGCCATAACTTCCTAACAAACTCAGGACTACTAGACTGGTGATCACAAAGGTGGACAATGGCAGTTTTGAGCCAACCGCGCCTGATGAAGCGCGCGCGTGCTATGGCAATCAAATAGGCTGCATCGTACGGACAACCTCCACCATCAATGAAGAGAAACTGCAGAAGATAGATAATATGAGGCCCTCCCCCCTAAAGAAGTTGCACCAGCTATTCTTGTTGTCGGGCCGGAATGAAAAGGATTATAAAGATCTAGATAAGGACCCGACAATGAAGAAGATAAACAAACACACCATGTCCAAGTTTAGCGACGCATTGGCCACTTGGAAAGAAAGGGTAAGCAAAGATCGACAAAAAGGAACCCTACTCCGAGATTATAAAGGATAATCTGATAATCACGACAGAGCACTTTGAAATATTCAAGGCGGCTTGCAAGGCCGAAGTTGCCAAAAAAGTTGAAGTACATGAAGGGGCTTCATCAGAGGAACATTGGGTCCCACCACCTCAGAAGTCGTGGTTCCAGCGGGAACAGGTCCATATGGGCCAAGGAGGACGTGGAAGCCGCGAGTCTAGGCATCCCAGACTCTTTGGCGGAGTTCACCGTCTAGCAGGAGCGTGACGTCACAGGGCCCGGAAACATTGGGACCCAGTGAAGAAGGTTTTCGAGATGAACGCGCTCACGACGGAGTTCATGAGACTACTGGTAATTTTAGTTTCTGATCAATTCCACTACACGTTAGTCATATTTGTAAACAATCCTTGTGCCTTTTGCAGAGCGAGCAGCACAAGATTGCGGCCGAAAGCGACTAGCCGTCTGAGGCGATGGCGAGGCCCAAGTGGGACACTCCATTCAACCGAGCGTTGAACATATTGAAACGACTCCTGGTGGAGACTCGACCGTCGTATGGACGCGTGCATGGTGTCGGAGATGGCACCACATGGAAGAAGTACTACCATGAGACCACAGAGGAGAGAAAGGATAGACGGAGGTTAACTGAAGAAAACATCGACAAGAAGGTTGAGATTGCGGCTCAGAAGAAATCATCTCAGACAGTCGCAACAGCGGTAGCTGCCGCAAAACAGGCGGTTGTAGATATGTCTACTTGGTTCTGGCCGTTTTCAATTGGACCAGGCAAAATCCAGAAAAAAATGCAGCGGACTTTCCCCTTGCTTACTTCTTGGGGAGCAGCTCGACTAGCAGCGCACCAGCACCTACAGCTGCACCTGCTCCTGCACCGGCTCCCGCACCTGCTCCCGCACTGGACGTGCTCGGCGGTGCTTTGTCTTTGGCTGAGCTTGACGCCCTCATGGTATTTGTCACACCAGCCCCCTTCAATAAATGTATAATCTCCCGTTTTCATTGCCTTTCGGATGTCTCACATCACAGACTTTTCTTTGCAGGCCGACGAAACCATGTGCACCATATTGTCCACCATCGGCGACTAGAAGGTGGACGTGGGGAAGGCGACAATAATGAAGCTGAAGGAACCATTGTTCCACAGCCGGCCGATCCCCTCGAACGTCTTCAAGGTTTCCATGGCCAGTGTCAAACCGGGCCACGAGAATTTTCCTCCTCTGGTACTAGTGGGGGATGACGACGAGACCCCGCAGTGGCTTGGTGATTGTTGCAATGGGTGGGTCCTGTTGTGGCTAAAGAGTCTTCTTCGTCTGGAGGCAGCCGGGAGCACAGCCATGAGCACGCAGCCTCAGCAAGGTATGAACATCAACACCCCAACTACCCAATTAGCGTCGGGTGTCGGGTTGGTTGATAGCAGACGGTGTAAGGAAGAGGCTCCATTAGTAACTGATGACATCGCCATGGATGAGGATGAGGATGATGATGGCACACAACAATATGTCTATAGTAGTGCCTACTCAGGGTTTGAGCGTCATGAGTCTGTGCCTGAATTGCCGCCTCCGGAGGCTCAACGTATTATAGACGACCTTCCGGCAAAGAAGCCTAGGAAGGTACCGAGGAAAGGCAAGAAAGTTGATTCTATGATCCAGCCGCCTCAGCAGCCTTGGGTTCAAGACCGTATAAATATCCCCGGTGCGGAAAAATGGCATATCCCCGGTCAACCAATCCTACCTGCAATAGCGCTAGGGGCCAGATTCAGTGATCTAAGGAGAATTCATGACGATGTGCTGCGGATAGAGAAAGGCCTCATCGCCTCGAAAGGCCTCAAAGCCTCAGCAAGGTATGAACATCAACACCCCACCTACCCAATTAACGTTCCGCGGCAATTGTCGTGCGTCGACTTCTTCCCTGCGGATAAGTTCTTCCTTTGATTCGATTACATATTCGACATGTTTCACATGAAGAAGCTGGATTTTACGTTTGTTCGCCTTTATGCCTTGCACATGCACTACATCATCGGGGTTGAGCAGATAGCTTAGATCTGTGTCATTGACCCGTACGTCATGCACGAGGGCTTCTTTGGAGTCTTTACAAAGCTCCGTGAATACGCGAGGGAATACATCATCAATTTCATGCTCGCCAATAAGGACAAAGAGGCGATTCTCGTGCCTTATCATCCCCTGTAAGTCATCCGCGCAGATATCCTTCCTTCAATTTCAATCATTCATTTGCACGGTGGAGGCTAATTAATTTAAGGTGTACTTATTTTGCGCAGCGGCGGGCGCGCCGTCCTCATCATCCTCTATCCCCGATACTCCCACGCTCTTTACTTGGACTCGTCGAAGAACATTAACAAAAAGGATTACACCCACATCAAGGATGTTCTCGACAATGCTATGTTTTACTATGACGCACAGGGTGGAGAGGTCAAGGACAAGAAGAGAAGGGGCGGTAGGCCCGCCTTCGGCCATAAGACCAACTTCTGCTGCATCCAGCAACCGAGTGATTCTCTTAATGATGGATTCTATGTCCTACACCACATGCTGGAGTACAGATGGGATCACTAGAACCATCACATGTCACCTACATCCGGTGATGCCCATATTCTGCAATGGGCAAAGAACGTAGGAGATATTGAGGATCATCGACTTAGAGCTGAGTTCTATCACATCCAGCGCGAACTTGCCCAACTCATCATGAAGGAGGTCGTCGGAAAAATAGGGATGTTCTATGAAGAAGTAGAAATGTCACGGGAAGACGTCTGAACACGGGTAGCCTCTCAGTGTCTTGACCTGAAGCCTTTCACTAGGCTCGGGGGCTATCTCCCTGACTTGGATGGATGGCATGACATGTTGGCGTGATTGTCGATATATGACAATGTGTCCGTTTAGTCCATACTTTTTGTATGACGAAACTTTGAGTTATGCACGACGAAACTTTATTTGTGATGTAATTAAACCGTCCTCCTCAACTGGCGACGATCACTCTAGTTAGGGCATTTTGGGTACGATCAACTTTGTTATTTATGCTTATGATATGTTGCTTCTATTTTTGCCAAGTGTGTCTCTTTATGTTGCTCAACTATGTATGTTGCACATCATCGACTCATGTGACGATGCATGTGCGTAGATCATCGATGGGGAAGAAGTGCTATGCCAGTAGTATATATACGACGAGTGGCTGGAGTGTCAGGCCCAGGTGTACCGCTTTCCGGTTTCCGAGCGACAGGAGTAGTTAGTTTAGGTTCACGCTAATGCGAGAGAGGGATAGTTCCACTCTCACACAAAGTGATAGCTCTTCTCACGTATATCATTGTTTAGATATGGATGATGATGTAGTTGCAAGTAATAGAGACTTGTATCGCTATTTTCGAGATGATAACGAGAGACCACTTTGTGTTGGATGATTATTATGATGATGACATGATTTGATGAGACTAGTTGTATGTATATGCTATGGTTACATTTGTATGTGTATGATATGCTAAAGATTATTGTATAAAGCCTATTCAAATACAAAACAAATATGCAGAAGAAAAAAAACTAATAAAACTAGAAGTAGAAAGTGGAACAAAGTTAGTAGTAGCGCTTCCTTCTAAAAAGCACTGCAGATATTAGCAGCAGTGCTCTTCACCAAAGGGCGCTACTGCTATCCATGTATTGCAGTAGCATGGGACGACAGGCGCTACTGCTACACGTTAGCTGTAGCGCCTTATCAGTAGGGCAAAGTCCCGCGCTACTGATAGGCAAAATACCCGCGCTACTTCTAGGGTTTTGCCTAGTAGTGATATGCTCAGCGAATCTTATATGCTTAGTGAATCTTATATGCTTTATTGTTATACTTAGTGTAGAGTCCGATGATATATATGATTAGTGAATCTTATATACTTAGTGAAACCGATGATATATATGCTTTATTGTTATACTTAGTGTAGAGTCCAATGATATAGATGCTTAGTGAATCTTATATGCTTAGTGAATCCAATGATCTATATGCTTAGTGAATCCGATGATATATATGCTTCGTGTAGAATCCAAAGAACTGTTAATAGTGTAGAATCCATATATACTTATTAGTAGAATTCATGTTTAGTAGAAATGTAGTACTGTCTTTTGATAGTGTAGAAT